>NC_133378.1:12379922-12467112 GCF_049309525.1 Garra rufa
CTTATATTTAAAATGTATACACATTTTTTTTGGGGGGGAAAAGATACCATAGACCGGCAAGTAACTATATATGATCACTTCATTTAACCTAATTTTCAACATAAAAACATAAAAAAAAAATTTAAGTCACAAAAGTTTAAAGGTCTTGTAATAACCTCCAATAACACTCTGGGGTTGAATTTTTGAATTTCCAAGTATTTCAATGAGTGCCCTATAAAGGGTTAAAGCAACATACATTACATTCAAGCTACATGTAGTTGGGGGTTAATGGTTATTCACTCCCCCCACCGACAAACCCTGCCGGATCTCAGATTTAAACCCGCAACCTTCGGGTTACAAGTCCGACTGTCTAACCATTAGGCCACGGCTGCCCTTACACTCTCAAAAAGTCTAAGGGCAGCCATAAATTGTATAAATTGTGTGTAACTATGACACATTAGTGTGTAGAAATTAGCAGGAATAACACATTGGTTGAGTTAAAAGTAACACAAAATGTGTTGTCTTGTACTAGACACAGAAAGGTGTTTTCAACACAGTGTTTGAAGTTGTCTTCTGAATGCTTTAGGGTGCTCGGGGTGGCTGCATGCTGCCAAAACAGCCAGTAGGTCTATGTGATATTCTGGAGAACAGATATCATAAGCCTGATTACTTAGAAAAGTAATAAAACATCAGCGAGCTGCGCAAGAAATCATGCTGTAGCACAAACTTTGGGTTGAATTACGTGCTGAAGTTACTTGCTTTAGTGTTAATCTATTTCTGCTATATCTTTTAAGACGGTATAGGCTTGTGATTTATTAAACAGGATTTTTATCAGATGTAGTTGAGCCCCTCATTATGCTAAGATTCACTAGCTAGTATGAGTCAGCACGTTCTTCAGCTCTTCTGGGTATTTCTGCCTGTCTCTCGTCCTACAGACTCTCTATACGGATGCCAGCGGTATCTGAGTAGATGTCAGATCTCAACACTGCCAGTATAAATGTGTTCGGCCGCTATTGAGGTTGAAATTGACTCAAATCATCCTTCGTGACCGTACAGCACGTACAATTTTATGTTCTACCCAGAAGCAGCCATTATCATCAGCCGCAGATCTCGGAGGATATTCTGATAAATGGTTTTGCTGAATATTGCTCCCCGAGGTTAAATATAAAGTGTGATGTTTCATTTGTTTGGAGATATGATTGTCTCATCTGCTAAGTAATTTACCTCCAGCCAACTGAGATGTTATTACAGATATTATAGCCTACATAAAACATGAAACAGCTCAGGGTTTCTGGAGTTCTGTATCAAGAACCAGATTATATTTATATTGTTAAATTAATAAATACTATTCATTGAGTGTTTTCATTTCTGTTACTTGGCTTATTTGTGATGTTTAGATCATGCCGCAGTTTTTTCCAAAACGTAATTTCAGTGTTTTAAAGTGGTCACATTTTCTGCCAGTGTCAATGACTTCAGGTTCATTAGACGATGCAGGGAAATAAATAGAAGACTAACAAAGTGCAGTAAACTACAAACTATCATGTTCATAATTAATATAATACATTAGAATAATATGGTAAGACACACCAGTTTGCAATATCAAGCCACAAAATGAGCTGTTTTGTACAGCTAAAAATAGCTGGAAGCTGATGACACCAGAAGCCAGACACATTAAATTTACAAATGGCCATGCCCACTCTTACGAGTTATACTGTACTGTGAAAACATACAGGTCCTTCTCAAAAAATTAGCATATTGTGATAAAGTTCATTATTTTCTGTAATGTACTGATAAACATTAGACTTTCATATATTTTAGATTCATTACACACATTTGAAAGTAGTTCAAGCCTTTTATTGTTTTAACATTGATGATTTTGGCATACAGCTCATGAAAACCCAAAATTCCTATCTCAAAAAATTAGCATATTTCATCCGACCAATAAAATAAAAGTGTTTTTAATACAAAAAAAGTCAACCTTCAAATAATTATGTTCAGTTATGCACTCAATACTTGGTCGGGAATCCTTTTGCAGAAATGACTGCTTCAATGCGGCGTGGCATGGAGGCAATCAGCCTGTGGCACTGCTGAGGTGTTATGGAGGCCCAGGATGCTTCGATAGCGGCCTTAAGCTCATCCAGAGTGTTGGGTCTTGCGTCTCTCAACTTTCTCTTCACAATATCCCACAGATTCTCTATGGGGTTCAGGTCAGGAGAGTTGGCAGGCCAATTGAGCACAGTAATACCATGGTCAGTAAACCATTTACCAGTGGTTTTGGCACTGTGAACAGGTGCCAGGTCGTGCTGAAAAATGAAATCTTCATCTCCATAAAGCTTTTCAGCAGATGGAAACATGAAGTGCTCCAAAATCTCCTGATAGCTAGCTGCATTGACCCTGCCCTTGATAAAACACAGTGGACCAACACCAGCAGCTGACATGGCACCCCAGACCATCACTGACTGTGGGTTCTTGACACTGGACTTTAGGCATTTTGGCATTTCCCTCTCCCCAGTCTTCCTCCAGACTCTGGCACCTTGATTTCCGAATGACATGCAAAATTTGCTTTCATCCGAAAAAAGTACTTTGGACCACTGTGTTTTAACTGAACAGTATTTATATAATTTTTTACCTCTAATCCACTGCAATGTCCAACTGTCTTGAGTGTGTTCACAACAGTTGGAATGTGATGAAAGAGCAAGCAACCATAACTTCAGTTGATCAGGCTCAAAAGTTTGGAGTCATAATCTTTTAGTGTTTAATTAGTTGCAACAATCAGGATAAGCACAAGTAATTACCATTTTGAGTAGCCATCTTACCCACAATCTCTTTGTGTAAACAATGAGTGACGTATACCACAACAGATCGCAGATTGCGTTAAAAAGAATAAAAAATAAAAAGAAAATAGATAGAGTAAAGAAAAGAAAAAGCAAGCTAAAATAGATTGAATACAATGAGAAGCCAATCTTTTTTTAAGAAAACAAGCAGTAAGTAAATGAATATAGTATAAAGTCTAAAATATATAAAGTCTAAAAGGGCAATTTTTTTAAGAATAGATAAAGTTAGAGGGTCAAATAAAGGTGGAAGAGATGTGTTTTTAGGCGATTCTTGAAGATGGCATTTGAATTGAGTTGGGCAGGTCATTTCGCAAGGAAAGTATATTTAACGTGAAAGTCCGTGAAAGTGATTTTGTGCCTATTTGGGATGGCACAAAATTGCGCCATTCACTTGCAGAACACAAGCTTCTAGAGGGCACATAAGTCTGAACTAATGAATTTAGGTCAAGGGGTGCAGAGCCAGTGGTGGTTTTGTAGGCAAACATTAATGCCTTGAATTTTATGCAAGCAGCTATTGGTAGCCAGTGCAAATTGATAAAGAGAGGTGTGACGTGCGTTCTTTACAGCTCATTAAAATTATGGTTGCTGTGCCTAACTGGATGTGAAATTGTGATGAAAAGATTGGTTTGATGGAACCACAAGCAATTCTGTCTTGGCAAGGTTGAGTTGAAAATGATGGTCCTTCATCCAGCAAGAAATGTCTGTTAGACAAGCTGACATCCGAGCAGCTATCGTCGGATCATCAGGATGGGATGAGAGGTAGAGTTGAGTGTCATCAGCATAGCAGTGTTATGAATAGCCATGTTTCTGAATGATAGAACCTGGTGATGCCATGTAGACAGAGAAGAGAAGTGGTCCAAAACTGAGCCCTGAGGCACTCCAGTAGCTAGATGTTGTGACTTGGATACCTCACCTCTCCAAGATACCTTGATGTACCTGTCTGAGAGGTAAGACTCAAACCACTGGAGTGCAATTCCTGAGAAGCTTTGCCAATAGGGTTGACAGGAGGATCTGGTGGTTAACCATATTAAAAACAGCGGACAGATCCAGCAAGATAAGTATTGAAGATTTGGAATCTGCTCTTGCCAGTCTTAGGGCTTCAACAACTGAGAGCAATACGGTTCAGTTTCTTGCACAGACTGATTGTTTCGTGTTTTAGTACCTCAATGTATCGTCACAAGCCGTGGGTTTAATTTGGTTTTGTCTGTGTATGTTTTTTTCACTCTCAAAGACGTGGATCCCATTGACCGCCATTATATAAATGACAGACTGCAATGGTTTGAGTTAAAAATCTTCGTTTGTGTTCTACTAAAGAAACAAAGTCACCTACATCTTGGATGTCTCGGAGCAGATAAACATCAAATTTTCATTTTTGGGTGAACTATCCCTTTAAAGTTTTTGACTCTACCTCTATCTCCTTCTCATTCAATGTGTATGGAGTATAATGAAATCGAGTGTATCGTTTAGAGACCGTCAGCAGTTTTTGTGTATTATATTATGAGTGGACTGTGTGTCTCTTATCACCCACACTAATGTGCTTCATTAGCTCTTCCACTCCTGTCACGTTGCTGGTCAAAGAGGCTGACGGCTTATATACAGCCAACCTCTCGCCCACTTCTGTTACCCAACAATTGCCTTTTTGCAGCGTGCAGTGAAAAGCAGAGTAACTCGGCAATAGAAAAGCCTTCATTTATCACCCAGAGGACTACCTGAAGATAGAGTTTGTGTCCAGAGTGTCCTCCCACACTCATATCATACTCACACATACCTTAAATAACCCTTGTGAAAACGGCGCATTTGAGCGTTCTTTCAAAAAAGTACTTGACGCTTATACTTCATACATATTTCAGTTTGTACTAAATGTTCTATTTTGTAATGACTTCATTGTATTTAAGCAATTTAATTAGTGTTAAAAAAATAACATTTAAAGTTCATTTTACTTTTTGACCTACTTTAGTTGTTCTTTAGTAAAGCAAAGTATGTAATGTAATGCTGGATGCACTGACCGGTGCAATCAAGTACTCCAGAGAACCGCGTACTAAACTATGTTATATAACTGATGAGAAAATAGTCAACTTTTCAAAAGGTTTACTGTGATTCGTTTTTTTTCCTCTGGGTATTTTTAATTAAATCCCACAGAAATAGGCGATAAACAGACGAGAGGCAAGCGAGATGTTTTTCTAAGTGTAGCTGACTGTTCATTAGAAGAGTCAAACACAGAGACGTGCTGTAAACGCTTATGCCCATGGGGACACATCTGACTGCCACAACCTCTGAACACGATTTAACAGAATAATGTGTGTGTGTGTGTGTGTGAGAGAGAGAGAGCTGGAGACTGAGGGACGCAGCTCTTTCGTGTGCATTTGAGCACCTGGGTGCATGGACTAATTATTTTTGACATTCCCTGTGCTAATGAGGAAATATGTTGTAGCCAGAACTGACCTGTCGAAAACGAGAATGAATGAGGAGTGTGTGGTCAGATCATGTTGTACCATGGAGTGCGTGTTAGTTATGCACAGTGTGTTGATGTTAAAAATACATATGATATGGTACAGGTTTGGTGGTCTGGTTGGGTTAAGGTGTAGGAATAGGGATGACAGTGTAATTACAGATGTAATTACAGGAAGGCATTTTTAAATATATACAATGTAATGTAAAAATATGTATATGTGCAGTAAGTTCATTGTTATAATATAACATATATTTTTGGACCCACTTAATAAAAAGTGCACCCAAAAAAGCCTTTATTTTTCAAGGATTTTGGGTTGCACTTTATTTTATGGTGCATGTACTTACAGTGTATCTACCTTAGAAACTTCTGGTAATACAAGGTAGCTACTGTACTTGGGGTAAGGTTAGGTTTAGCAGTAGGTTCAGGGTTACTACCAAGTTATTAACTAGTTATTGTAATTACTATAATAAGTACATAGTATGTAGATGTGGACAGGACCGTAAAATAAAGTGCTCCCAAATTTTGTCTTATATTTAATGGAGAAGTTCACTTCCAGAACAAAAATTAACAGATAATGTACTTGCCTCCTTGTCATCCAAGATGTTTATGTCTTTATGTTTATGTATATATATATATATATATACAGTCAAGCCCGAAATTATTCATACCCCTGGCAAATTCTGACTTAAAGTTACTTTTTTCAACCAGCAAGTTTTTTTTTCACCCAGCAACCAGCCACAATGCGCAGCCGCAGGTCCTCAGTAAGCTATTTTGTCTTATCCATGACTGTCCACAAAGCAACAGCAGAGAGCTTCTGTTTTTCACCTGTTGAGTTGATTAAAACAGCTGTTCCCAATGAATCAGGGTAATTAGGATGCTTTAGAACAGCTTGGACTATTTGGAATGGTATAGAACTTTGGATTTTCCCATAGACTGTGACAGTTTGCATTTTTATTTGCATTTTATTTACATTTTGTTCAAATGTAAATAAAAGATGAGTAATATTTTTTTTTCCACTTCAAAAAAAAAAAAAAACTTGCTGGTTGAATAAAAGTAACTTTAAGTCAGAATTTGCCAGGGGTTGCTTGACTGTATATATATATATAGATTTATGTATTTATTTTTTATTTTAATAACTAATCCGTCTTCCTCGGATGGGATTGTTTAGAGCTGCATTTGGGAACGTTTAAAGATGCATTTAAACTGCATTTTGGAAACTCAAACTCAGGGCTCCATAGAAGTTCACTATATGTGTCACAATGGTGCACGTGCTGGACGGAACGAGACGAGATAAACAATCAACACTATTTTAATATACTGAACAAAGATGAACAAGCAGGAACAGGCAGGAGAATCCACACACGTAACATCTAACATCAACGTTAAAGACCGACATCTAACTGAACACAAAGACAGACTCTTAAAGATAAACTAATCAAGATACACAGGTGACATAGATGACTGATAACAAAACACAGGTGTTACAGATGACGGTGACGAGGGCTAAACCAAATGACAACAGAATGGCAGGGGAAGACAGTGGGTGAAACCCCTCCGGAAAGGCGCGTCCTCGCGCCGAGGAAAAACGAACGCAACCCCGGAAGGGGGACAAAAACAAGAGTCCATGTGACAAAAAAGACAGTCCAAGGGGGCGACGACGGTGGGAGGAGCCAGGGAGGAAACAGGAGGGACCTGAAGCAGGAGAACAGGACCCAGATCGCAGCCAGGATGACAGCCCACGGAGGAGCCGACGGAGGGAGGAGCCATGGTGGAGGGAGGACCGCCGACTCCAGGGGTCCGACCGACAGAGGCAGAGCAGCTGGCAGAGGAACCCGAGGCGGAGATGGAGAGCCGACGGACCAGGGCGACACCGCGGAACCGGAGGGCCAAGGTGGAACAGGAGGCTCTGGCGGCCGAGGCGGAGGCGGAGATCCGGAGGTCCGCGGCGGAGCCGGAGCGACAGAGGACGAAGGCGATGCTGACGGGAAGGAGGAGCCTGACAGAGCCGGAGGGACAGAGGGACGAGGCGAAGCCAGAGGAGTGGAGTCCCGAGGCGGCGGATGGTCGACGACTGACCAAGGCGGAGCCGGAGGGACGATGGAGCCCAGTGGAGCTGGTGGGCCGACGGGCGACGGTGGAGCTGAGGGCGTTGAGAGCCGTGGTGGAGCCGCAGGGTCGGAGGGCCGAGGTGGAGATCTGGGCTGTGAGGCTGGAGGCGGAGCTGAGGGATCCTCCAGCCATGCCACCGATGTTGATTGGCATCCCTGCGGCGAGCCCACTGCATGGATGGTGGGCTGAGGGTGAGTAAGGGGACTGACCGATGACCTGGGAAACTTTGGACGGCTGGGCGGAACCAGCGGGGACTCAGGACGGCTGGGCGGAACCAGCGGGGACCAGGCAGATTCAGACAGAAGAGGGCGGGTGGGAGGGAAGCTTAGGCAGGTCAGTGGCTCAGAGAAAAAGTCTATTAAGTCAAATGGTTTATAATCCATAACTTCGGAAAAGAAGTCAATAAGGTCCCCAGAGTTGTCTATCTCACCCCCAGCGGAGTTGCAGTGGGCAGGGCTCTCCATTTCCCTCATCTGCTCCACGTCGCAATACACCGTCGCAGATGTAGAATCCGGCTCACGCACCTGGTCAGCCGGAGAGGGCTCTGGCTCTGTCGCTCGCGGCTCAAGTCCCTCATCCGCGGTGCGCTCGGGTTCATGCTCTGCGTGTCGGGGTGATGGTAGGCTGCTCTCTGGGTCATGAGTGGGGCTGACGTCCTCCTCGACGCTGCCGACAGTCCAGGAAGATCCACAGGACGCCAGCACCCACTCGATGTATCCGGCGAGGCTCTCTCGAGGACCCTCCCCGGACAGCTGCGTCTTGATGTTATCATTTAATCCGTTGCGGAAGAACGTGCACAAGCAGCTGTCCGGGTAATGAGTAGATGGGACGAGGAACAGAAAGTCTCTGATGTGGTCCTCGAGAGAGCGTTTCCCCTGCTTCAGGAGGATGATGATAACGGCAGGGTCCATAATAAGTCAAAAAACAAAACACTGAGAAAAACAAAGACGGAAAAATAAACGCAGGGGAAGGTGCCGGGTTAAACTGTTTCGGTCGGTCTTTCTGTCACAATGGTGCACGTGCTGGACGGAACGAGACGAGACGAGATAAACAATCAACACTATTTTAATATACTGAACAAAGATGAACAAGCAGGAACAGGCAGGAGAATCCACACACGTAACATCTAACATCAACGTTAAAGACCGACATCTAACTGAACACAAAGACAGACTCTTAAAGATAAACTAATCAAGATACACAGGTGACATAGATGACTGATAACAAAACACAGGTGTTACAGATGACGGTGACGAGGGCTAAACCAAATGACAACAGAATGGCAGGGGAAGACAATGGGTGAAACCAAAGACAAAACAGACATAACTCTGACAATATGGAGAAAGATCTTGAGTGTTTTCTTCAAAAAACATAATTTTTTCAGAACTGAACAAAGAAAGACATAAACATTTTGGATGACAAGGGGTGGTTACATTATCTGTAATTTTTTGTTCTGGAAGTGAACTTCTATTTTACTAATTTGGTATGTATTTGTATAACAATGATATAAAAAGAGTCAATTTAAAAATAAAACTCTTCAGGGTGATTTAAGACCCTCTGGTTTGTGTCGTAGTGCCAATCACTCTGCCCAACAGAGATTATTTTGCGAGTGGTTGATAGTACATTATTATTATTATATATCACATTTTTTTCTTATTGTCTTTAAATGTTGCTTTTCAAGTAAACTGGTTTTGTTCTACAGAGGCTTGACATTCCTATAGCTTAAAAGTAGACAGCTGCTAATGGCATGGTCATGGGCTTGATTCCCAGGGAATATTTGAATTGATACAATACCTCCAACGCAATTACATTTTTTTTAGATTAAAGCACCTGCCAAATGCTAATGGTCTACTTGCACAAGCTTCTTAATCGCTAGTTTCAACTTATGTATATATTCAAAGTGCTTTGGCTAAATGCCACTCAAAATGTGTGTCTGGATGAATTCAGAGATTTTCAAGGGCCCAGAGAATTCAGATATATAACTTCAGAACAAACTTTTATTTGGTTGTTAAATGTTTGAATCATTGACAGCATTGACAATCATTTAATTGTATGTTATGTAGATGTTTATGCCATTCTACATAGTTATAGTGGTACTGGTATCAAAACGTTACTGTTTAAGATTCATTGAATAAGATTCATTGAACTATTTTAAATGACTGGAAAAAAGAGCACAAGCAAATCCTGTTTATCAGTTGAATTCATTTATAGAAACAGGTAGTAATAATATGCTCCATTAATGCAAAACACTGTTAATAAAGATGAGCACTGGACTGCTGAGGGTTAGTAGTGAAATATATTCACAAACCAAAGGAAAGGAAAATATATTTATAGGACCATTTTAGCAGGCTCAATATAATTCATGTTAAAGGATTCTTCACTTCCAGAATTTTTTTTTTTTAGGATAATTTATTAACCCCCATGTCATCCAAAATATTTGTGTCTTTCTTTCTTCAGTCGAAAAAAAGTAAGTTTTTTGAGGAAAACATTCCAGGATTTTTCTCCATATAGTGGACTTGGGTAATGGGGATCAATAGGTTAAAAGTCCAAATTAAAGTTTCAGTGCAGCTTCAGAGGGCTCTACATGATCACAGCCAAGGAATAAGGGTCTTATCCAGCAAAACGATTGTTCATTTTTTAAAAATAAAAATGTATATACTTTTTAACCACAAATGCTCTTCTTGCACCAGCCCGATCTCACGCATGATGTAGGCAAGAGTACCTACCCAGAGTTTACAAAGCGAACATGCAAAGAAAGTGAAACACCCTTTACAAAAAAGCTAAAACAGCGATGTTGGACGGTTTTGAAGTTGGAGGAGAAAATAGAGTTTTTTGCCCCACACTCTTGTGCTTTAAAAGGTTCTTCACTGCAATGCCATAGAAGAACTATTTTGGGTTCCACAAAGAACCATTCAGTCAAAGGTTCTTTAAAGAGCCATCTCTTTCCTGCCTCTTTATAATCTGAAGAACCTTCTTTCACCACAAAGAACCTTTTGTGAAAAAGTTCTTCAGATGTTAAAAGTTCTTTATGGAACTATTTAGACAAAAAAGGTACCTTTAGCACCTTTATTTTTAAGAGTGTACACTACCTTTTAAACTGTATGCACAGACGAAGACTAACCGCGTGTAACTTTTCCAACATGGTTAAGTAATGTTTTTTTTTTTTAATGACCAATTGTTTCACTAGATAAGACCCTTATTCCTCAGCTGGGATTGTGTAGAGCCCTTTGAAGGTGCATTGAAACTGCAATTTGGACCGTTAACCCATTGATCCCCATTGAAGTCCATAGAGAAAAATCCTGGAATCCTGGAAACCTTTTCTTTTTGACTGAAGAAAGAAAGACAAGAACATCTTTGATGACATGAGGGTGAGTAAATTATCAGGAAATTTTCATTCTGGAAGTGAACTAATCAATACAGAGAACTTGATTTACTGTTTTAATGAACTGACAGCCCTTAAACGTATAATAATCTGGGTTCTCCTGAGTAACAGTCTGTATGTAAGTGTGCTAAATGCTGTCACCAGAAACAACTGAAGTAGTTGTGCAAGTAGTCCACAAAGAAAATGATTTGATACCCCCAAGGTTGCTTGAACAACAACAACAACAACAAAAAAAACTCTCATATTGCTCAACTTGTGAACTCTGTATATTTATATGCAGCATCAGCCTGGCTTACAGTTGAAACTCTTCTTTCAATCTCACAGTAACATAAACAGGAATTAAAATCACAGGGTGTTTTCTTGAGCTAGCATGTAATTTGATGAAAATATAAAAGACCATATCTCCCAACTTCTTAGGTATAATCTTTGCTCTCCATCTGAGTTGTTTTTTTCTGAGATGCACCAAAATAGAGCATCACTAAATATATCAGCCCTTTCTCTGTCTGAGCACTTTGAGTCTAAGTGCTCTGTGTGTGTGTGTGTGTGTGTTTGTTTCTTTTGTTTTGTTTGTTAGTCAAACTGCTTCAAGTATTAAAGCAGTAGTTCACCCCGAAATGAGCATTCTGTCATCAAGTTGCTCTAAACCTGAAAGAAAACAAAGTACAGCACCTTGGAGATTCTGCTAAAAAAGTTCCACCGAAAGTCATACGGGAGGTGAAGACGAGTATCTTTTTCATTTTTGGATGAACTAACGCTTTAAAACTTCGTCCTGGTTATTAAAAACATCCATCTGTCTGGTAATCCCTCTCATGTGGGCCGTTTGATGATGATGATGAGCGCTCAGACATCCTCTGATGTGACACACATCTCTCTCTCTCTTGATAAGAGTCTCTCTGATTAATTTAAATCATGAATATTGAGATGAGAGATTGAATGGCTTTGACTGACAGAATCAGAAGCAGCCGTGTTAATCTGCCCTGATTCATGCTCTCATCAGCTGATTAAACTAAAACACAAGCTCTTCACACTCCAGTGAAACGAACACCCGTCTACACCGAGAGTGAGCCATGAGACAAACACTCCAGTTACAATCAACAAAGCGGGAACTAGTTTAGTTGTATCACTTGCAGTGTAAAGAGCATCGATGATTATAATGGAAATGTTTCATATTTCTCTGTTTCACCATTGCTTGTTTGTTGGCAGGATTGTAGTTTTGCATGCTTGCTCGCAATGTCGCTGATAGTGGTACTTGCGTTTTTATATGTATCAGTTTTGTCACGTAGTGTAATTTACTTGCAGAGCAAATCTCTCGCATACCCAGTAATTTGAACAAATCAACTCTAAGAGGAGAGTGTGAATAGCTGATCAGAGGTAATGAAGCAGGTGTTCAGGATGAGCTGGTCTTGAGGCCGATAAAGAAGGTTAATGTTCTGCAGAATTTGATTTCTCTGCTCTCCTTTCTGTCTCACACAGTTTCCAGAACAGAGACGATTTAGATGCTTTGTGGCAGATATGATCGCATTAACCTCTGCATCTATTAATGAATGATGCAAATATAGACTTGTCTAGGAGGTTTATGCACTAAAGAATTTCACCACCCAGAGCACCAACCACCGTCCCACCCTCCTTTTGTCAAACCCCCGACAACATTGTGTCCATGCCATTGCTGAGCAACAACAACACGAAAACAATTCGAGAAAAGGCTGCTCAGTCAATGGATGTCAAGAAACTACATCATTATACAGGCTTCCGAACAACATTAATATTGAAGACCAGTGGCAACTTCAGCCTCTTTCACACAGCCATTACGGAAAATATACAAATAATGTTTCCAATTTTTTGGTTCGGAATTGTTTGATTTGGTACATTCACACAGTGATTTTCCAAAATCTGTGCGTGCTTTATACACAACCCGTAAAGATCCCGTAAAGACATGACGTGTAATGAGACGTGTACATTGCACTAAACTGAAAATGCTGAATGATCTGTGCTTCAGCGCAGATAGTGAAAGAACTCCCTGATCGCTGCTTCATTCCAGTTTGCACATATTTTTTCGTCACACGATAATGTGCATCATCACTACAACACCGCCTTTATGGCATTAGTTCTGGCTTTTGATCAACACAGCCTTAGTTTCGAGACTGATCCCAGCAATGTTACTAGGTGCCCAACTCTGGATTGTTCCCGAAATCAATCCCGGGACGTGTTTGCGTTCACACAGAAGGCACTCTGGCAACTTTCCGGCAATTTTCCGGAATCAACTCACAGTGTGAAAGGGGCTTTACTAAAGCAATAGTTACGTAGCTTACTGCAATCTTGTTTGAAAAAAAAAAAAAAAAAAAAAAAAAAAACATTAATGATCATTCTGAAACATCCTGTTGAGTATCACAAGCCACAGCAGGCTACAGCATACATGACAGTAGTTACCTGTGGTTGGCCTGGCCGTGCGTCACTCAGAAAACAACAGACCAATCAGAAGAGAGGCTCATGAATATTAATTAGACAGGCCAAAATATACCGCAAATATATATTCTTAGGGACATCAACAGCTAAAATAAACCTTCAAAAAGGTGTACAATATGTGACATTTAAAGGGTAATAGAAATGCAGCTAATGGGTTGTTATGCTGTAAAGCATTTTAAAAGCATTGCAATATGGAACTAGATAAAAAAAAAGTTTGTAATATGGCTTGAAAAAGCCTGTCAGAATGTGTGAAAAATTTTTAAAGTTTTAAAAAGTTTAAAAAGTTTTAGAAATTGTAGAAATGTTATGGTTTTCAGTCTGAAAAAGATTGAAGTTTGAATGTTTTGAAGGCAGTACAGTCTGTCAGATGGATGTATTGATTATGGTTGATGTGCCTAACTGGATGGTGAAATTGTGATGAAATGATGGGTTTGATGGATCCACCAGCAGTTCTGTTTCTAATTATAATTCTTAATGGCTGAATGTGAAGTGGTTTTCCCCTCGCTGCTTTGAAAGATCACATAAGTCTTGGGGTTTTGAAGCCAGAAGATAAGACTTTATTAACAAAGTAACAAAGAATGAGAAACCCTCTGCAGGAGAATCTGTCGGGTCTCTGTTTGGCATTCTTCCTTTATAGCGTTTCTCCTAGGCGTGTTCTAACATTCCACACATATGGTTCTCCTTAAGTCCGGTATTAGGAAACGGACTGGGGGGCCACCACTCAGTCAGGGAAGAGGCCCCATCATATATTTTTCATTTAGGTCACAACAGGACGTGCAGCTAAGGCAGATGAGGTATGTCTGCACATTCCCAGACGGCTATGTTTTTCTAATGTGGGCCTTCTCAAACACAGGCAATACATGATTATAATAGTAGCTTCATTTGATACCTAAATGGCTTGATTAGTTCACATTTTGACCAATAAAAATCCACAACATTTCCCCCTTTGAGACGTTTTACGTCTCACTTTCTCCATAGTGCTGTTTCATGATTCAGGTTTTTTAATTACTACTACTCAGTGACTAACCAAAGTCACTATGTTTTGTTACCAAAGGGCTAAATCATGCAACGGCACTCTGAAGGGGTATCAGGCCAAACCTCTCCCTTCACATTTGACTAGAAAGAAGTAAAAGACCCCAACACCTTAATTTATCTTTTAAAGTATGTGCGTGCAATTGGTTGAGCCTTGCCTGTGGTTGTCACAGTTATGTAGAATATATGCAAGTAGAATGAAAAATTGTAACATATGAAACAAAATAACATACATAATACAAAGGTTCAGATTACAGATACATTCCTATTCTTCATCAGAGGTATTTGAAATCTCATCTGCCAGTTGCAAACTTAATGCTGCCTTGTAAAGCAAGTCCTGATAACGTTCATGTTGAGTACCTTCCGGCATTTGTTTTAACTTCTGTTCTTAATTTATTTTTTTTATTTATTTTTTAAACTTAACCATAACTTCGCTAAATGTACCTCCAGGTGCAGTATTATTTGGTATGTAAGTACAACATTGCTTTGATTTCATCTCTAGCTTTAAACTCATTGGGTATTCCTCTAGGTTAACCAATTGAATCAATATAAACTGTAGGGTCTGTTTCATAAGTCCTTCTGGGTTTGCTTTTTTCTTAATTTTTTGTTTCCTCTTCTAGAGCGATGTAACTCATTTTATGTGTCAGCATAACACTGGTACATAATCCTGACCAGTTTTATGGTAATGATGACAAGAGGCCCTCTTCTGGTCCACATATCCACCATATGTCTGCTAATGCAATATCAATTTCATCAAATATATGTAGTGGGCATTCCTTTATCTCTAAATAGTCCTCTTTACATTGCGGTATTTTCCATATTTTACATACATTTTCCTTTTAATCTTCCTACATCAATATTCCCCTTCTTTTTATAACATTCAAATTCTTGATCTGCCATTCCTTGTGACTGTTATTCGTTGGCCTGTACTGACCTAAGATCACTCCCACACAGTGAAGTTGCTGCGTGTTCAGCTCCCATACACCACTGTATGTTCATTTACCTAGGTCAGCCAGACATCACTTTACTGATCTTTGTCGCCTTCGTCTTCTTCTTCCTCTCTCTTCAAGCAGCTTCTCAGCATGCAAAGCATATTGTCTGATTTTCTTCCATTTGACCATTAAAAATCGTCAACCTTCCCCCTTTGAGACTTATCGAGTCTCACCTTTGCATGTCTTTACCCAGAGTGCAGCGTCATAATTCGGTATCACTATCTGGTGACTAAGGTAGGTCACATTGCTTTATTACCAATGATCAGATTATGGAACATCACTTTGGCGGAGCTGCAGGACCAAAACTCTCCTCCCCACTCATACACACTTGACTTTAGTGGAGAAGTAAAAAGATCCTGCCTTTCTAATATCAAAAGTTCTTTCATGACACAATTTTACATGTCTGCTTCATTCTCTGTCTTTGTCTTTTCCTTTTTGCGTTCTTTCTCATTGTCTGTTTCAACTTTCATTCTCTTTCCATTTCCTCCTTTCCATTTGTTGGCCTACATCTTCACCAGGGTGACTCTTTACGAGCCGTTGCGATGGTCTTTCCCTCGTTGGCAAGAGAGGGTCGTTACTAGCACGCCCTTGATCCCTCGCTTCATGCTGTGTAGGGTTGTTGAAGCTGGTTGGCGCATTTTATGGTGGGAGATCCCGGTGTCACTCTGCAACCATGATGCTGATGTAAGATTCTCCCTTGAGATCATAACTGCATCCTCAATGGTTCTTATTGGTGGAGCCAACCATTTCCTGGCCTTGATTGTGCTGTTACCTGTAAAGGGAAACTTTCAGAATTTTTATTAGTGATATCAGACATGCTAATTTTTTCATCTGGCCTGTCGTCCTTCTTGGTGCAACCTGTGGAAATGTCAGGTGGGTTAAGGGCTGTCCTGGCCCTGGACTCTCGTATCCATTATTATCAATACAATGAGCTGGGTTAATACCCATTTTTATACTAAAGATAACAATGTTACTATTTTTAATTAATTTCCAATTAATTCTCAACAATTTGCAAGTTCAGATATCTCTTTGTTTTATAAACTGAGTTCTACTATCATTGGATAATTTCTTAGGCATATCTTGCTCAATAGCATAAGCTTTTCAACCTGGAAAACACTTAACCCACTTAATTCTTGTTAACAGTCAGAAAAACATATCTTTCATTTTAACACACAATCAGCTCTCTCATGATTTGCTGAAAAGGAAGTTAGATGTGGGGTGGACAGAGCAAGCTTGCTTGCTTTGCCTTCCAATGCAATACGCTGCGCAAGTGTGGCATTGTTTTTCCTTTCTGCCACAACAATAACCTAGGTGCTGACCAGGAAACTTAACCAAATTCATCCATGGTCATAATTTTACTGGGCATAACTTGCCCTGTGGGCCCACATTTCAATATTTGCATACAGCTGTTTTGGCAAAATAATTGATTTGCCTCAGTGTCTCGTCAGACACTATCTTTCTCTCCATATCACACCATTGCACACCATCATTCATACTTTTTCTCTCCCTTTCACACACACACCCTTTTTGGCTAACTTCATTTTTATTTTTATTTTTGTCCAACCTTAGCTGATTGTGAATGAACGATTTTAGCCTCAGCTTTTGAATAGACTAACGTAAGCTTTTTCATTATCAGCCTCTATTAAGTGTAGTTTTGGTTGTATTTCCCATGGGTTCTAAACATCATTTTATGCAACTGGGTAACTTCTGTCCCCACAAAATTTATTTAACACTGCTATGTAAACCTCTTCTTTTTTCCTCATCAAAATCTAACAGATTATTTGGTTCAGAATTATTGTTCTAGGCATTGTGCAGTTGAGAGCCAACTGTAACTTCTCAAATGTAATTTATTTGTCTACTTTGAATTTTCATCATATACTTTTGTTATTGCTCATGAGCATCTTAGAGAAGAGCATAGAAGCTTTCTGCATAATCTATGATCCATGGATATCAACATTTCTATCTCATTTCCCCCAGAGATGACAGAATTTGTGATTTTTTCATGATTTTGGAACTTTATAGTTATTTTTTTTCCCTCATTCTATCCCCAAAATGTCCTTAAACAAAATGGAGTGACCAACATATTATTTCATCAGCCCTATTTTTCCTATTAGACATCTTGTCTGCCCCCCTTTTTTCCATACAAGCTCAGCATTTTTATCGATAATTCAGTTGGACATTTCCCTTAGTTGGTTAATGAAATAGCCCTCTCTATTCCAAATCCAGCTCCATTTGTATCTGATTGGTGAGTTAAGCACCCACTTTTTCTGTCAGAATTCCTTTTTCTTTAAGACATAAGGCTGGACTGGTACCTAATGAAAAGCAGATCAAGAATGTTAGTTAAAACACAGAATTCAAAGAGCTGCTGTGAGACCAGTGAATAATCAATATTAAGTTATTAAAATTAATTATTAAATTTGAAGCAGTCTCTATAGTGATCATTAGATATGCAGCACCTGTGCAGCACTGGGAAGTGATGGAAGTTCTTCTGTGTAGATCATCAGTCTGTTGAAGCTCTTTAGCTGTTGCACTGGGTCGTCAGTCTGTGATGGCAGTCAAAGGCTTGATGTTGGGTTGTATAGTCTCTGTTGTTTCTCTGTTTCTCTTCAGTCTGGCTTTTGCTTGATTCTGCCAGAGTTTTGCATTTTCCAGATGTTCTCTTCTTTCTCAGGAAAGGTCTCAAGTGAAATGTTCACCTTTTCCTGTTTTAAGTCAGTCTTTCTCCATGCAGGAGTGTGTGTTCCTATTTAGGAGGGGGTTGAAAGTCCATTAGCCCCTCCTTTTTTTCTCTCCGCAGCCTTGTCTTTGTTTCTTCATCACAGTGTTGGACAGACTCCAGTTCTTTGCTTTCCTTTGTCAAGGCACTGTTCCCGAAGTCATCTGAAATTTGAACACTCAAGAGACTGCAATAATCAAATTGGATCTTAGTAAACTGTGACCTCAATTGTGTCTGAGCAATCAGCTCTAACTAAATTTCACTTTTCAGCCAAATCTTTCAATGGTCGTTTTCATCTGGTTAAAAAACAGCAGTTCCCTTATTCTATTTTAGTAAAGCAAGTTCTTCGTTGCGAAAATAGCAAGCAGTTTCTTCTTTGCAAAATGCAGAAAATAGCTATCTTTATTATCTAAGTATACTACAATAAAACAAAATGATTCCTCTTTCTACAAAAGCATGACATGCATATTGTGAAACAAAGATTTCCATTCTAATTTTTTGTTTTAAATTCACATAGATTGTTCAGAATAATCTTGTAATGCTGAATGAATTTTTCCCTATCAGCATATATTTATTCACCAAGTTCCCTTACTATTGTAAAATGTCTATGGCCTTTAAATCATCATTTCTATTAACTTGGCCACCCAATCTTGTTCTTATTCCACATTGCATTACACAAGTTATCTTTTAGTTAACTCAACCCTAAATCTCTGAAACTCTGTAATGGATTAATTTCCATACTGTCTTCCAGGGATAACAAGATACAAATTTTAGCCGTCATTAGATATAAAATATTATGTTCTTAAGCACGTGCAATCTTATTTATTCATCTATCAAGATAAATCATTAACTAATACTTCTTATTTTAATGAATCTCTTACTATAGTATTTTGCAAAGTCTATTTCTTTTATAATTTTTAATCAACATTTTCTTCATTTATTATTATCTATTAGTCCCTATTATTCAGGCTCTCTCTCTGCAATCCGACCACTCTCAAGTGTTTGTCCGGGAGGGGCACGCACATCTGGTCCCCCCTTTTCTGGAGTTTTTTCTCCTCACTCACACAGACACAGACTCTGACATTGACACACACATTTACACAGACTACTCTACACTCTTCTTGAGTGACCTGTCAGTTCTACTCGCTCTTTCACTGAAACTTATCTTCCATACAGTAAAAAAGCAGTACTCTGAAGGATTTTTGCCTATCAGTACAGACCTCTGTAACTTCCTAATTCCTCTACAGAGCGGTATCCATAGGACTTTACTTTATCTGCTTCACGTTTATTGCTATCCTCAAGGCCCACTTAACAATAAACACAGATCATATTCAGAAAACAACTTAATATTCCCTGATACACTTCCTCAACACAGGGAAACAATCTGGCAAGTTTGCGCTCTGTCTCATTGATTCACTTCCTCTACACAATGAAGGCAACCCTTGCAGAAATAAAGCCTACCTCTTGTAGGTCTTTTGCCTAGGACTTCTCTTTTAACACTTTAAACATCTAACATAAACTTTACACTTATAAAAATATTAAAATCTGTATTCCCTATTCTTCTCAAAACCAAAACAACAGAAAACACAGATCAATGCATGCATTTAGTTCTTTTGGACTCAAAACCCCTTTTTTGTTCTTTTAAATTTGGAAGAGCAAATATCTGAGTGTTCTTACCATATCGGGCAGACCTGGCTGAACAACACAAACTTATTATGCAAGCAAAAACTGCCTACCTTTTTAGTGGCCACTGTTTATGTTGCTCAGTCCAGACAGCCCAAAATGGTCTTTCACCCGTGCTCCTTTCCCATCCTGTTCGTGACGCCAATATGAAGTGGTTTTCCCCTCGCTGCTTTGAAAGATCACATAAGTCTTGGGGTTTTGAAGCCAGAAGATAAGACTTTATTAACAAAGTAACAAAGAATGAGAAACCCTCTGCAGGAGAATCTGTCGGGTCTCTGTTTGGCATTCTTCCTTTATAGCGTTTCTCCTAGGCGTGTTCTAACATTCCACACATATGGTTCTCCTTAAGTCCGGTATTAGGAAACGGACTGGGGGGCCACCACTCAGTCAGGGAAGAGGCCCCATCATATATTTTTCATTTAGGTCACAACAGGACGTGCAGCTAAGGCAGATGAGGTATGTCTGCACATTCCCAGACGGCTATGTTTTTCTAATGTGGGCCTTCTCAAACACAGGCAATACATGATTATAATAGTAGCTTCATTTGATACCTAAATGGCTTGATTAGTTCACATTTTGACCAATAAAAATCCACAACAAATGCAACTATGATACACCTGTTTGGACTGTTTTGTCTGGGTTTTTAAGCATCTCTGCACTCTCCGTCAGGTTTGCACAGTGGGAACAGATGTTTGTCTCTTCTGAGAGCTCATAATGCACACATCGTCAAATTAATGCAACACCGTCTGGTTAATTGCGGTTAGTACGATAACCTTCCTTAATGATCATTAATCAGTTACGTGCAGGTTTTGGGTGTGATTATGTGCTGCTTACTGTGATTCAAGAGTGAAAATATGGATGTGCTCAAGCCTGAGAATTACTGAAGGAGAAACAGAAATCGAAATTCTGGTTTCATATTCACTTTCATGTTCTCAACTCATATAACTTTATTTTCACTTTATTGCCACTCACTGTGGCAGGTTTGACACGAATGTCATCAAACATTGTGAGAATGAGGTAGATTTTATACTATGTACTTAAAAAAAATGTCACTACAGTAATAATATACTTTAAATGAATATAATTAAGTGTGAACTGGTGTATTTTTTTAGACACTTTGCATACTAATTGCAATTAAATGAAAATGTGTTATAGTACTCAATGTATTATACATTTATACGTAATATAATGCTATTAAAAGCTGAACTTTAGAGTGCTTTTTTGTCTTGTTTGTTATTTAGGATGTTAGTACATCTTTATATGTCATTTTATAGTTGTCTTTGAAATATGGTTAAAGTGTACTGTTTGAATGAACTGAGAAGCATTCATGATAAACTAAAATATACTTTAATGTAATTTCTGCAATTTTTATAATCCTTTGAACGCACACACTAGATGATTCGACCAGTCCATGAGACCACATTCTTGCTGAATTGTTAGAACTATTTCACAGTGAGACAAGATCTCACAGAGACTCATGGAGACTCAAACGTGACTAGAGAAGAAAAATAAATGGAAGACAATTAATGTTGTCAGCTAGCTCTTCTGGCATACGTTTTGTTTTACAGTGCTGGATGTATTCTGCTTTCGTGGCATGCTTGTGTTTCAGCTATAGAAGCACACAATATCCGGTAAGTGACACTTGTTTGCTCTCATTGGCTATTGTGGGTATGGCATCAGAGGCAGCCCGATCAATACTCCTAGATATCAAACATGTTTGGACAAAAAAATCGTTCAGGGGTGCAAATCGGCCTTAAAATTGGCCTTAAAATCTTCTAGTGTGTGGCCATAGTGAGCACTTCTCCTTTTCCTAAATAATCCATCCATCTCTACCATTAGCTGTCTCCAAAGGCGTTTCAGAGAACGTGGCAGTACATCCAACTGGACTCACCAGCCCAGGACCTCCACATCCAGCATCTTCACCTCCAAAATCGTCTGAGACCAGCCACCCAGACAGCTACTGCAACAATCGGTTTGCATAACCAAAGAATTTCTGAATTAATGACCGTCAGTTGTTAGGAGAAATAAAATAACCGAAATGAACATTCCCATTTCTAAATAAAAGTTCATCAGAAAAATGATGATAATGCAACTGCTCCTGTTTATGATTATTGTTGATGATCAAGTAAATAGTCTATAACAAAGTACAAAAAAAAAAACTCATGACACTTGTTAATAAAAATTAGCTAACATACAATTTAATATTAGGTTTTGTTTCAAATGGATAAAGAACAGTCTACTAGCCTATATAATTTACGCAATATAGGAGAAATTATGTATGGAAACAGCTCAAGGGCAGTTTTTTTTTTTTTGCGATACACCAAAACTTATGCGACAGTTCGTTTTTTTAGGGACGAGGTCATTACGCACACCATTTTATCGGTAAAAGGCCGGTTGGAAGGAAAACAGGATGTAGACAGCAAATTTTGCAGTTTTTTTTTTTACACATATTCTCTTTGTCGATAACAAAACAGTGCAAAAACTGGATGGAAACTTGGCTAGTGACAGCCACTCGCTTTGCAACGTAATGACTCGGACCACTAGTGGGGGCCCCCTAGTGGCGGCGGGGCTCTAAGCAGCCGCTTAGTTCGCCTATAGGGAGGGCCGATACTGATAGAGAGTGAGCAACTGATATAAATATTGGTTGGACGTTTAGGGGGGAGTATGTGGGAGTATTTGGCCACTATTCACGGAGAATTTAGTAACGTCAATGATTCTAATAAGCTCAGGCTGGTCGTGTTCGCCTCGGTGCCCGCTCAATTTGTGATCCGCTGTGTAAATCCTTCGGCCGGCCGACTGGGAAAAGTCCCGGTCGTCCCGATTGCCACTCCGCCCCTGGCCGTATGTTGTCGTAACCAACTTTGAATGGGCAAATGCTCACATCCGATGGTGTCTGGCACATTGGAGGGGTGTTCTCTTCACGGATGAATCCTGTTTTTTACTGTACAGGGCAGATGGCAGACAGTGTGTACAGTCATGGCCAAAAGTTTTGAGAATTACATGAATATTGGAAATTGGAAAAGTTGCTGCTTAAGTTTTTATAATAGCAATTTGCATTTACTCCAGAATGTTATGAAGAGTGATCAGATGAATTGCATAGTCCTTCTTTGCTATGAAAATTAACTTAATCCCTAAAAAAACTTTCCACTGCATTGCTGTCATTAAAGGACCTGCTGAGATCATTTCAGTAATCGTCTTGTTAACTCATGTGAGAATGTTGATGAGCACAAGGCTGGAGATCATTATGTCAGGCTGATTGGGTTAGAATGGCAGACTTGACATGTTAAAAGGAGGGTGATGCTTGAAATCATTGTTCTTCCATTGTTGACCATGGTGACCTGCAAAGAAACGCGTGCAGCCATCATTGCGTTGCATAAAAATGGCTTCACAGGCAAGGATATTGTGGCTACTAAGATTGCACCTAAATCAACAATTTATAGGATCATCAAGAACTTCAAGGAAAGAGGTTCAATTCTTGTTAAGAAGGCTTCAGGGCGTCCAAGAAAGTCCAGCAAGCGCCAGGATCGTCTCCTAAAGAGGATTCATCTGCGGGATCAGAGTGCCACCAGTGCAGAGCTTGCTCAGGAATGGCAGCAGGCAGGTGTGAGCGCATCTGCACGCACAGTGAGGCCAAGACTTTTGGAAGATGGCCTGGTGTCAATAAGGGCAGCAAAGAAGCCACTTCTTTCCAAAAAAAAAAAAAAAACATCAGGGACAGATTGATCTTCTGCAAAAAGTATGGCAAATGGACTGCTGAGGACTGGGGCAAAGTCATATTCTCCGATGAAGCCTCTTTCCGATTGTTTGGGCCATCTGGAAAAAGGCTTGTCCGGAGAAGAAAAGGTGAGCGCTACCATCAGTCCAGTGTCATGCCAACAGTAAAGCATTCTGAGAACATTCATGTGTGGGGTTGCTTCTCATCCAAGGGAGTGGGCTCACTCACAATTTTGCCCAAAAACACAGCCATGAATAAAGAATGGTACCAAAACACCCTCCAACAGCCACTTCTTCCAACAATCCAACAACAGTTTGGTGAAGAACAATGCATTTTCCAGCACGATGGAGCACCGTGCCATAAGGCAAAAGTGATAACTAAGTGGCTCGGGGACCAAAACGTTGAAATTTTGGGTCCATGGCCTGGAAACTCACCAGATCTTAATCCCATTGAGAACTTGTGGTCAATCCTCAAGAGGCGGGTGGACAAACAAAAACCCACTAATTCTGACAAACTCCAAGAAGTGATTATGAAAGAATAGGTTGCTATCAGTCAGGATTTGGCTCAGAAGTTGATTGAGAGCATGCCCAGTCGAATTGCAGAGGTCCTGAAAAAGAACACTGCAAATACTGACTCTGCATAAATGTCATGTAATTGTCGATAAAAGCCTTTGAAACGTATGAAGTGCTTGTAATTATATTTCAGTACATCACAGAAACAACTGAAACAAAGATCTAAAAGCAGTTTAGCAGCGAACTTTGTGAAAACTAATATTTGTGTCATTCTCAAAACTTTTGGCCGTGACTGTATAGTATGCCATCGTGTGGGTCGAGCAGTTTGCTGATGTCAACATTTTGGATCAAATGGCCCATGGTGGCGATGGGGTTTATGGTATGGACAAGCATATGTTATGGACAACAGACACAGGTGCATTTAATAGATGGCATTTTGAATGCACAGAGATACTGTGACGAGATCCTGTGGCCCATTGCTGTGCCATTCATCCAGGACCATCACCTCATGTTGCAGCATGATAATGCACAGCCGCCTGTTGCAAGGATCTGGACGCAATTCCTGGAAGCTGAAAACATCCCAGTTCTTGCATGGCCAGAATACTCACCGGACATGTCACCCATTGAGCATGTTTGGGATGCTCTGGATCGGTGTATACAACAGCGTTTTCCAGTTTCTGCCAATATCCAGCAACTTCACACAGCCATTAAAGACGAGTGGACCAACATTTCACAGGCCACAATCAACAACCTGATCAACTCTATGCGAAAAGAGATGTGCTGCACTGTATGAGTCAAATGATGGTCACACCAGATACTGACTGGTTTTCAGACCCCCAATACAGTAAAACTGCACAGTTCAGAGTGGCCTTTTGAAATGAAAGTATTCATTTCAGCTGTACACATTCTTTTGACAAGGGTCATTGCTTAAAAGTTTGAATCTGCGTAAACAAAAAGGAGTTTTGAGAACTATGATTGTATGACTTCAGAAGTATTTGAAAATAGCAAAGTCATACAAACTCCTTTATGGTGATTTTTGAGCTTAACAGCCGCTGGCCAATGTATGTTGTTATTGTAGATAAAGAGCAGTTTTGTTTGTGTTTAGTGAAAGAACAGAAAGTCATACAGAACCGGAACAACATGAAGGTGACTAAATAATTCTTTTTTTTTTTTTTTTTTTACAGAAATCTCTAAATAACCAGACCTGTTTGTTTCTCCTCCCTTTATTCTTTCTCTTTCACTTCCTCGGTGAGCATCTGTACTGTGTTTCAGAGTGATTGCGGTTCTATGTAATTGCTGTCATTTCTGCGAGTGTGACAGTTATAAAGCTGCTTTTCGCAGTGAAATTGTGTGAATGTAACGATCAGGCTTGAGCAGCGCTGCAGATGTGCTTTTATGACTGAATCATCTGAAATCTGTCTGTTTGAGTGCTATAGAACAGGTATAATTAATGCACGCCACCACGGCGAGCAAATGCAGTGAGGTAAAATGCTGCGAACAAAAACGTATTTCCATCTTTTTTTTTTTTACTTTGTCTTTTTAGACAATAATACAATATGGGATTTTGGTAAACTGCCAGCTTATGATTTGCATTTATAATGTATTCCTTTGTTAACCCACACATTATTTTGAAAGCAAAGGATTATGGGTTGTTTTGTTGTTGTTGCTATTGTTGATTTTGCTCTGTGTATTTGATCAGCTGGGCTGAACCCTCACACTCATCCAAATAAAATGGCCCTCATTGACGATTTATTTCTTTATTCCTTTACAATCCATATCTGCATCTCTTGCACGGAAATGAGAGTTTGTTTAATATTTTTTGTGACGCTTTCTCCAGACACAGTTTGTTTTACATCATGCCCTAGCAGCCATATATATCGGTCTTTTCGATCTGTTTACTGTATATTTTTCTCATATCACCTGAGGTCTTTTTAGCTGTGTCTTTCTTTCAGTGTGGATGAAAAAAAAATTGTCAACAGAAATCAAAAACCTTTCAGCAGTTTATTTGGTGTTCTCATTTTCACCAGACATTTATTTAAATGTTATCCCTTGTGAAAAAGAAATACATTTTAGCATCCCTGATGAAAAAAAGAACAGCTGGTTTTAGCTGGTCAGCAGGCTGGTTTTAGAGGGGTTTTGGCCACTTTCCCAGCCTGGACAAATTTTAGCTGTTTTTTTTTTTGTTTCAATGTTGTAATTTCACATTTATAATGATGACCCTATTAAAAAAACAGCTAAAACCAGCCTAGGCTGGAAGTAGCTGGTCTCCCAGCCTGACCAGCTAAGACCAGCCTGGGAAAGTGGCCAAACCCCCTCTAAAACCAGTCTGCTGACCAGCTAAAACCAGAGAACCAGCCTAGCCTTTAGCTGCTTTTTTTTTTTTTTTTTTTTTTTTTTTTAGTAGGGAAAGTTGCCATTTAGAATTTAATATATTTTAATTAAAATATATATTAACATTAAGTCTAATATTGATCAACACACTACAGTTGAAATTATAAAGTACTTTACATGTGCTTTAAGTAAACTTTGAAGCACAACAAACATTTATTAAAAAAATAATGATTTTAAAACTAAGGTAAAACATCTAATTTGACATTAAAGTGCACTTTTTAAAAGTGTACTTAAGTGTGTTAGAAACAGTCATGAAAATTGTAAAATATAGATGTACACTACCAGTCAAATGTTTTTGAACAGTAAGATTTTAGTCTCTTTTATTTAAAAAAGTCTCTTCTGCTCACCAAGCCTGCATTTATTTAATCCAAACTACAGCAAAAATAGTACAATTCTGAAATATTTTTTACTATTTAAAATAAACATGGGCAAGGGAGAAACCAGACCACAGCCATGATGGTGATCCATGGTGGAGCCGACAGAGGGAGGAGCCATGGTGGAAGAAGGGCTGACAGAGGCGGAGCAGGTAGCGGTAGAGACTGAGGCGGAGACGGAGAGCCGGAGGTCTGCAGCGGAGCCGAAGTGACAGAGGACTGAGGCGGAGCCGGAGGGAGGGGGGAGCCCAACTGAGCTGGTGAGACGGAGCAACGAGGCGCAGCCAGAGGAGTGGAGTCCTGAGGCGAAAGCGGAGCCGGAGGGACGATGGAGCCCGATGGAGCCCGGTGGAGCTGGTGGACCGATAGGCAATGGTGGATTCCAGGACTCTGAGGCTGGAGGCAAAGATGAGGGATCCTCCAGCCATGACGTCGATGGAGACTGGAAGACCTGCGGCGAACCCACCGCACAGAGGGTGAGCTGAGGGGCTGACAGGAAGCAGCGGTGGCAGGGCTGAAGCTGCAGGGCTGCTAGACTGGGGTAACTGAGAGAGGGTGGGTGGGAAATCCACGCAGGCAGACAGTTCAGGGTACACAGGAGGTTCAATATCAATATCCTCAGTGAAATCAATTAAGGCTTGTTCCGTCGCTTGCTGTCCCAGGTCCAGTTTTAGCTCACCCTCAGCAGCGATGCAGTGGGAGGTGCTGCCCTCAGCACCCTCACGCCCCACTAAAACATCCACCATCACGGGCATCGTGGCTGGCTCTCGCACCTGGTCTGACGGCTCGTACAGCTCTGGCTCAGCGGCGATCCGCACAACACAACGGCAAAAAAAGGACTGAGAACAAACGAGAAACAAAAACAGGGGAAAACATGGAGATAACTGTGTTGGTTCAGCTTTCTGTCATGGAGCGTACAGGAACGGGCAACACGATGGAGAAAACGTAAAGTCTTTAATAAATCCTTAGGCAAATAGACAGGACTGGCTGGAGAACACACGGACACAGAAGGTAACATGAAAGCCGAACAAGGAAACAGGGAAATCAAACAAACTTGGGTTGGGTTTACATGTTTTATGGGGACATTCCATAGGCGTAATGGTTTTCATACTGTAAAAAACGTATTTTCTATGGCCCTACACCTACCCTACACCTAAACCTAGCCCTCACAGGAGATTGTGCACACTTTTACTTCCTCAAAAAAAAACTCATTGTGCATGATTTATAAGCCTGTTTCCTCATGGGGACCTAAGAAATGTCCCCAGAAGGTCAAAATCTACTGGTATTACTATCCTTGTGGGGACATTTGGTCCCCATAACGTGATGAATACCAGGTACACACACACACACACACACACACACACACACACACACACACACACACACACACACACACACACACACACACACACACACACACATTCCTGCTGATGCAAAAGTAGGAAATGTAGAACTCTGGACAATCAATAAACAGGAAACAAAGAGAGGAGGTCTCTATTTTCTCCATCCTGTTTCAAACATTGGCATGTCCTATGAGTGTTGTGACTCTCAAAAGCCTGTTTGACGTCAAAACTGAGTTTGAACCCATAAACTCCTGAGTTCATATTGACTTCCAGACTTAGGTATTTCACACAGGGCTTTAAACCCAAAAAAGAAAATGTGACGAAAATGTGATTGAGGTCTATGCTTCAATAACAAGAAAGGAAATTGCTTTGTTTCCCTGCCATTCCAAACCAAACCATTTTCATATGAACAGATATTAAATTCATAACTGCCTGGGTAATGCTTTTCCACTCACTGCTCAATGCCTTTTGGCAAAATGGATCTAAAATTGGTTTATCTGCAGGTAGTTTTATAACACTGTGCAAATGTGTGAAATGGTCAAAGAGAAAACATGTTTATACTGAGCTGTAGATGCAGGTAGATGTAATGACTCGACTCATTTCACAGCAGAGGAGGGAAGACACAGATAGGCCGTCCTATAGAGAGATGTTTAAATCAGCCCAAGAGCTTGACCGAGTCTGTAGCTCCCACTGTGTCATTCATGGGTGAAATGATTTATGTCAGTGTGTTGTTACATGTTTTGTTCTTTGCCAGTCACTGGATAAAATGGAAGGGTATGGAGAACCACGAGTGACAATTGAATGAATGAGTAATCAACTGAAAATGCAAATAAATACCTTTTTAAATCGTGAAATTGATAGACATTTAAAATATAATTTGAAAAATATAAATGCAAATGTTATTATATAGTTTAAAATATGCATTTAAAATATATTTACCATGTTTTACTATAGAATTAATAAAATTGTCTAACAACTGTGAAACAACATAACCTAAATCTACATTTTAATTGTTAAGCAATGTTCTTGTAGTGCTCAAATGCAGTGTATGCTAATAGTATTGTACTGGTGTTCAGTTGTTTGTCACAGATGAGTGCAAGGAATTAATATCCCAGGAAGCAGAAGAGACAGGAACAGGACAAACATCCGCTCATGCTGTGACTGACGACACATTAAACCAGCTTACCCCAGATACAACCCCCTTTCCTATCCACTGTTGAATTCTGCTCTTTATCAGTATGTTTTTCCATCAGTTTGAGGCTTTTAAACATTATCAGTATTCAAATAACTCCAAATTCATATATTCCATAGTTGTGTGCAGTTCCTTAGTGTAGCTAACTTACTTTTGAAGAAGCTACTCCATCACTATAATTACTATGCTTTTCAATGTGCCCTCAAAGAAAATAAAAATGGTCTTGATGCATTAAAGTGTTGGTTGACAAATCTTTTTCTCTCAACATCCAGCCCCAGAAATTATGCCCTCACAGCACATTTGATTGCGTCAGAAACGCAGATCCATTTCCCACGCTTGAAATTCTTTTGAAGAGGATGTTAATGTGTTTTTCCCTCCAAATGCTGACCCATTAAAGTTGATGACTCATCTTGCATTTATTGGATTACTAATGTTGAATAAACACTAACCCTCAAATTAGAACAGGGACAAGAATGTTTATTTTTATTTATTTTTTTAAGTTTCTCACAGTTTTAATCGCTCTGCTCTGTGAGTCACTTGTAAAAGCACAGGAAATACTGTATTCCCCTTATATTAGTTGAAATGAATACAACGCATTAAAAATGGGACAAATCACATAACTCCCAGGTCTTTAGTTCACCCAAAAATGAAAATTAGCCTATAATTTACTCACCCTTCAGGCATCCTACGTGTATGACTTTCTTCTTTAAGACGAATCCAATTAGAGTCATCTTAAAAAATGTTCTGGTTCTGCCAATCTTTATCATTGCAGAGGGTGGGTGTTTCTTTTCAAGATTCCAAAACAAGTCAAATAAAGTGCATCCATCCATAATAAAAAGTGTCTCACAAGACTCCTGTGGTCTTCTGTAGTGAATCAATGCGTTTTTGTAAGAAAAATATCCATACAGTGAGGGAAAAAATTATTTGATCCTCCGCTGATTTTATAAGTTTGCCCAATGACAAAGAAATGAGCAACCTAAAATTTTAACAGTGAGAGACAGAATAACAACAAAAAATCCAGAAAAAAAAACACTTTTCAAAAAAGTTATAAATTGATTTGCATTTTAATGAGTGAAATAAGTATTTGATCCCTTCGCAAAACATGACTTACCAGGTTTGAATCTCAGGAGGGATTTTGTCCCACTGCAGATGCAAATCCTCTCCAGGTCATTAGGTCCAGGTTTCGAGGCTGACGTTTGGCTACTTGAACATTCAGCTCCCTCCACAGATTTTAGGATTAAGGTTTGGAGACTGGCTAGGCCACTCTAGGACCTTAATGTGCTTCTTCTTGAGCCACTCCTTTGTTGCCTTGGCCATGTTTTTTGGCTCACTGTCATGCTGGAACACCTATCCACGACCCATTTTCAATGCCCTGGCTGAGGGAAGGAGGTTCTTACCCAAGATTTGACGGTATAAGGCCTCGCCCATCGTCCCTTTTATGCAGCACAGTTGTCCTGTCCCCTTAGCAGAAAAACACCCCCAAAGCATAATGTTTCCACCTCCATGATTGACGGTGGGGATGGTGTTCTTGGGGTCATAGGTAGCATTTCTTTGAATAATTGCACCAACTGTTGTCACCTTCTTACCAAGCTGCTTGGCGATGGTCTTTTAGCCCTTTCCAGCCTTGTGTAGGTCTACAATCTTGTCCCCGACATCCTTGGACAGCTCTTTGGTCTTGGCCTGATTGATTGCTTCTGTGGACAGGTGTCTTTTATACAGGTAACAAGCTGATATTACGAGTGCTCCCTTTAAGAGAGTGCTCCTAATCTCAGCTCATTATCTGTATAAAAGACACCTGGGAGCCATAAATCTTGCTGATTGATAAGGTTTCAAATACTTATTTCACTCATTAAAATGCAAATCAATTTACAACTTTTTTGAAATGTGTTTTTTTGGATTTTTTTGTTGTTGTTATTCTGTCTCTCACTGTTAAAATAAACCTAAAATTATAGACTGATCATACTGGAGAAACTGAAACAAAACGATGGTCACAAATTAGAAGTACAAAATGAGGATTTGTAAATAAAATGAGGATTTCGATTTACGCCAAGAGGAGACTGGTTGTCCTCTGCTAAAGTAAGGAAACTTTGCTTCCTTTGCTCTTGTAAACAAAGTGTTACCTTGTCAGTCTGCATGAACTACTAATGTGATCTGGCCCATTATTTTAAAGTGAAAAACATGTTAACCCTTCACTAATAACTCAAGTGTTACCTTGTCAGTCTGCATGAACTACTAGTGTGATCTGGCCCATTATTTTATGTTAACCCCTCAATAATAACTCAAGTGTTACCTTGTCAGTCTGCATGAACTACTAATGTGATCTGGCCCATTATTTTAAAGTGAAAAACATGTTAACCCCTCAATAATAACTCAAGTGTTACCTTGTCAGTCTGCATGAACTACTAGTGAGATCTGGCCCATTATTTTAAAGTGAAAAACATGTTAACCCCTCACCAACATGTCTATATGCAACGTGATCTCATGATAATTTGTATGTATTTACATAAAATGTGGTTCTACAAAACGTACATTTACTTACGTTTTTCCAGACACTAAAACATACAATACTGATGTATTTACAGCATCTAAACGTACAAATACTTATGTATTTTTAGCATTTTAAGGTCTGCAAAATGTTAAACAAGACTACACTTTAAACCATTAAAATAAATGACATTTCTGCAATTGTTTAACCATTCAAGTAATATTAACTTCGTTTGCCGTGGTGGGACACAAAAGGCGTTTTCTCCGACATGCTGTGACTAACACGCATCATATTCATAAAATGAAACAATTTTATTTGTACGCTGTAATCCAGATCTTTAGAATTCATACCATTGCGAGGAACAGACCCAAATTCAAGCCTTTATATGACGATCGTAACATCTCCATCCCGAGCAGAGACCATAGACTGTAAAAAGGCAGCGACTCCAGCAGCAACAGCAATAAACCCCTGCGCTGCAGTGCATTTAACAATTCAAATACAAACGCACCAGGAAACTACAGGTTTTACGGCAGGAAAATCGAATGCTCATTGGCTCTTGCCAGCATTTGCTACAGATTACGACATGCCGTGTTTCTGGTGAGATGTGTTTGAACGATGCACAGGCGCCATCACGGAGAGGATCAGAATTATATTTTCAGCCATCAGCAACCTAAATCCTACTCTGTACCTCAAAGAAACCTACTGTATTCTGCCAGAGACGACTGTGGCTGCAAACGCATAGTCATTTGGATTACTTTTTGGTACGGCTGTTGACATTTTCGCAATGAATAAATGATTACGATTGCACGTTTCCGTCTTTCATGTTTTTCTTTATTACTGTACAGAGAGAGTTATGGTTAACGTTAGGTTTAGAGGTAGGAGTGTGATTAGCGACTATAAAAAAATGCTATATTGTTATCAAAATGAGAATTTTCCTGCATATTTTGGTCAGTTAACGTTACGTTTAATATATTACGTTTTAAATCACTTATTAATATAATAAAAAAACTGCATATTTGCTATAAAATGGGTAGGTTTATGTTTGGGGGTATTAAAATTAAACTAAATTTTAAAATTAAAGTAAAATTAAACTCTTAAAATAAATTTGGCACCGTAAATATACCTAGCCACAAGCAAGGTAACACTTGAGTTATTAGTGAAGGGTTAAGATGTTTTTCACTTTAAAATAATGGGCCAGATCACACTAGTAGTTCATGCAGACTGACAAGGTAACACTTGAGTTATTATTGAGGGGTTAAGATGGATTTTACAAGTAATTTACAATAAACTTGCACTGAAGCACTACTGATATTCTAACAGACATTGTTCTGTGGAAAATGTTTTTGTACTTAACAAAATAAATGCAGTTAATGTCTTAATTACGGAAGTAAAAGAACATAATTATTTACTATCACACTAAAGAGAAGCCTGCCCCAGAATACTATCAATACTAATACTAAAAGAACATTGAACTAAATGCAGCTCATAATAGTGAAATAATCCAATCATGAGCATCCAATCATTGCTGACATTACATCCTAATTAAATAAATTATATTATTGTTTGTTTGAAATGAACAGAGAACACATTCATTCATATTTTGGTAAGAGTCACAATTTCAACCAGTACTTCAACCCGTGATGGTGGTGGTTTTCATAAATTAGTTTGCACAAAGAACCTAATTGTTCATTTTATAAATGTTATTGATGTGATTATTAATTAATTAGTTATTTTTTATGAATTGGTCACAGTTCACAAGTAGTTCTCAATGACAATTTTTTTTTTTTTTTTTTTTTTTTTTAGTAATTATCAAATACCTAAGGGACTACTTTTGTCCAAAATTAGCAATTACCTACTGCTTAGTTAATCTTGCCTCTATATTAGTTAATAGTATAAAGTAAAGTGTTAATGTAGAACTACCTATTACTTCCTGCATAGTTACTTGTTAACAACGGCCCATTATTCTAAAGTGTTACCCATATTACCTATGCAAGATCAGATATCTCATTATTTATAAAAAACAGATGGTTATAGGCTGACAAATAAAACAGATCTAAGCTTAATTTGCATATGTCCTCAAATGCCACAGTGATTTTCATACTAAAACTATTAAAAACTACTAAAAACAAGATATGGCCTGGTAGTGTGATGGAGCCTCATAAGGCTTCACCTTACTGAAATTCTTGTGAACACAGCTGGGTGTAGACAATTTTGGATTAAAATAGCTGAATTAAATTAAAATGTCTGAAATTAATCAATTCAGAAGAATGCAAATTCGGTTTCTTTAAAGAGGTTTAATGACGGCCACCTGTTTGAAAGTTCTGAGAACGTGTCCATGGTTGTGATTGTATTTAAATGGCATTGAAAGATCCCAGCAGAGGTCTGGTAGAGAGAACACAGGCCTGGAGCGCTCTTAAAGGTCACCCAAAGCCGAGCTATTGGATTTCTCCGACCTGCTGCTCTGTGCTGAAATAATCACAGACCTCAGGCAGCAGGAGTCGCACGAGTGCGTTCACACCTGACCTGCTCTCCAATGTATTTGTGTCCAGAAAGAACAGACAGCTGAGCACCAGCAGCGACAAGGAGAGAGAAATGTCAATCAATGAATAAATGAATAAACAGAAAGAATAAGAGTGAATCAAACAAGATCATGCCCGTATTCGAGGAAGAAACAATGGATGCTAAGAACCTAATTTCTGACCCCAGTGCACTGTTCACTCTTGCCTGTGCGTTTGAGCTACTAATGGCTCAATATTTTATATTCATACCTGCAATTTTATAGTGATTTTTCTTTCAAAAAACTATGCAAATTGGACTGCTATAGTTTTATAAACAATATGTTGGATTAAAAACCTGATAATTGGTTAAATGTATGTTACTTTACCATATAAAAAATTGCATTAGATACAACAGGAAAGTGTACTGTAAAATACTATATCAATATTTGGTCCCACTTTACATTAGGTGGCCTTAACTACTATGTACTTACGTTTAAATTAATAATTTGGTACAATGTACTTATTGTGTACATACATGTTTTTACACTGTACTTATTTGAAAAAAAAAAAAAAAAAAACTATATGTAATTACATTTGTAATTAATTTCTGTAATTACCACTGTTGGCCCATCCCTTAGACCAGTGTTTTTCAACCTTTTTTGAGCCAAGGTACATTTTTATTTGAAAAAAAAAAATGACAAGGCACACCAACAATCGAAACTGTAAAAAAATTAAACTCTGTAGCCTATATTAACAATATACAGCCATTCTTATCGAAGTGTCAATCGATACGGAATCAAATAAACACAAAGAAAAAAGTATTTTATGATCTTTCATATTTCTTATTCTTTCAAATAAAAAGTGCAATGAACAATATACAGTCATTCTTATCAAAGTGTCTTGAATAGGAATAAAATAAACACAATGAAAACAGTATTTTTTGATCTTTCATGTTTCTACCTACTCAGTGTAAAACCTGGGCCTAACCTGACATGATTACTCTGCCGCAGACCAGGGGCGCCGCTAAGGGGGGGAAAGTTAGGACAATTCTAAGGGCCCACGCCATTTAGGGGCCCCCAGAGATCTGCTTTTGTGTGGTTGGGGGGGCCCAACCTCATATTTTGTCATAGGGCCCAAAATTGCGAGCGGCGCCCCTGCCGCAGACACTCGACAATGGCATATTATTCGCAGCAGAGCATGTGAGCGGAGTGGAGCGGCAACAATTTCGCTCCGTGCATTTAATAATCGCTTCGCTCCTGCTCCACTCCTCGCTCACTGATATCAGAAACACCCCTCCGCCTTCGCTCCGCGTCAAAAAAAAAAATCTGAAATAATGTTTGAAATATAACGGTCCTGTTCATATATTAAAATAAAAAATACTAAAATAAAATAACAGGAGAGTTTGGAACACTAGTGTGCAAATTTGTTCCTACCACATACCAAGCTAATAACATTGTCAGCATTAAAAGAGTATAATTGCTGCTTTATGCAGTGCAAAGTTTGTACTGAAAATAATACGTTTTCGTCAGTCGGATACCATTACATTTGTTTTAATGCATTATTGATAGAGCGATTGCGTGTGAATAAGTGTTGTACCTGTTTAAATCATGCTTTCACCTGAAAATATTTAGTATCTAGAAGGAACAAACTAATTCCTTGTGAACTATAATTTACCGCTCATGTCTATTGCCGCCGTCATCATAGCCTTCATATTCTTTCTGATTTGAGTGATCCATCTCTATCAAGCTAACTAAACATATTTAACATGTGAATTCTTGCTTAATATGCAGTTATATTACGGACCGTTGGCATGAATTGTACTGATGATGGAGCGGTGGTGGAGCGCTCTTAGAGCGAGTGAAAACCATGACGCTCTGACTTTTCAAAAACCCGCTCCTCCCTCCATTCAAAATCACACCGCTCCACTCGCTCCGCTCACATACACTGATTCGCAGACAATAACTTATTACTTTTCAAAAAATGTTTTAGACCAATTAGGTGAAATTTAATAATTTCCCACGGCACACCTGACGATCTCTCACGGCACACTAGTGTACCGCGGCACAGTGGTTGAAAAACACTGCCTTACTGTCACGGTTCACACATCTGCCGTGTTCTCATGTCTCGTGATCTGTGTGCTCATCATGTGGTTTGTCATGCTCATTCAGCGCAGCTGCTAATCAGTCCGGCACCAGGTGTCAATCATTACCGTCTGCTATTTATACTTATTTTCATTTTCTGATTATTCCATTGCCTTCCGCACCCTGGCAGCTGAGTGTCAGTGGAACGAGGCGGCGGAGGCGGATATGTTCCTGCATGGGCTGGCTGACCGCGTTCAACATGAGATCTACGCCCTGGAACTACCCGCAGATCTCAACGGCATCATTGAACTGGCACTGTGGGTAGATGCTCGACTTCCCCCTGGGGAGGGACTTCAACCTCGAGCCAGCGGCAACAACGCACTGCACTGCTGGATTCGGGAGCAGAGGGTAATTTTATGGATTCTTCTTTTGCACTTCTACATCACATACCTGTCCGTTCCCTCACCGAGACCATCGCCGTCCACGCACTCAATGGCCAGATCCTCCCTCCCATCACCTCCATCACGGAACCCATCACTCTCACGGTGTCTGGCAACCACCGTGAGAGCACCCCCTTTTACATCCTGGACTCCCCTCATGCACCCATTGTTTTAGGACACCCCTGGCTCACCAAACATAACCCCCGGATTGATTGGCAGCTCAAGTCTGTGTCTGAGTGGAGCATTAAGTGTTATGAGTCTTGTCTTGTGTCTGCTTGTCCATCTTTTTCTAGATCTGTGTTTCAGGAGAAGGCGGCGGATCTGTGTAACGTGCCCGCGGAGTACCTCGACCTGAAGGAAGTGTTCAGTAAGTCTCGGGCTGCTTCTCTTCCTCCTCATCGTCCCTATGACTGTGCTATAGACTTACTGCCAGGTACGTCTCCGCCTAAGGGCAAACTTTATTCACTCTCAGTCCCTGAGAGAGAGGCTATGGAGAAATATATTTCTGATTCTCTAGCAGCGGGGTTCATACGACCCTCCTCTTCTCCAGCGGGGGCGGGGTTCTTTTTTGTGGGGAAGAAGGACGGATCTCTGCGACCTTGCATTGATTACCGAGGGCTGAATAATATTACGGTAAAGAATACTTATCCTTTGCCGCTAATATCTTCAGCCTTCGAGAGGTTGCAGGGAGCGTCCATCTTCACGAAATTGGATTTAAGAAACGCTTATCATTTGGTCCGCATCAGGGGGGGAGATGAATGGAAGACTGCCTTCAATACCCCCAGGGGGCACTTTGAATACTTGGTCATGCCCTTCGGTTTGTCCAACTCCCCAGGGGTCTTTCAGGCACTCGTCAATGACGTGCTGAGAGACATGGTCGATCAGTTTCTGTATGTCTACCTGGACGACATATTGATTTTTTATTCGTCTCCCCAGGAACATGTTCAGCACGTCAGACGAGTGCTCCAGCGGCTGCTAGAGAATGGGCTTTTTGTCAAGGTGGAGAAATGCGACTTTCATGCACAGTCTGTTCCTTTCCTAGGGTACATCGTGTCGGCCGAGGGTATGCGCATGGATCCCGAGAAGGTGAGGGCTGTGGTAGATTGGCCAAGTCCAGATTCCCGTAAGGCCCTACAGAGGTTTCTGGGCTTTGCCAATTTTTACCGGCGTTTTATTCGTAATTACAGCCAACTAGCCGCGCCTCTGACAGCCTTGACCTCCCCCAGAACGGCGTTCAGGTGGTCAAACGGCACGGTAGCGGCGTTTGCTAAACTCAAGAGCCGCTTTGTTTCGGCCCCCATTCTTATTACCCCTGAACCCTCACGTCAGTTCATGGTGGAGGTCGACGCATCAGAGGTGGGGGTAGGTGCGGTGCTTTCCCAGCACTCATCCACGGACGACAAGATGCATCCCTGCGCGTTTTATTCTCATCGCATGTCGCAAGCCGAGTCAAATTATGATATTGGTAACAGAGCTGTTGGCAGTCAAACTGGCATTGGAAGAATGGCACCACTGGTTGGAAGGGTCAGGGGTACCTTTCATAGTTTGTACCGATCATAAGAACCTAGAATACATTAGAACGGCTAAAAGACTGAACTCTAGGCAGGCTAGGTGGGCACTTTTTTTCGGACGTTTTGACTTCACTATTTCGTACCGCCCGGGTTCCAAAAACGTTAAACCCGATTCTTTATCACGTATTTTTGACCGTTCCGATCGCCCGTCCACTCCCGAGGGTATTTTTCCCGAGACACTTATTGTCTCTGCCCTCAATTGGGAGGTCGAATCGAAGGTTAAGACAGCCTTACATGGGGTAATGCCTCCGGCCGGTTGCCCATCTAACCGTTTGTTTGTGCCAGAAGGTCTACGGTCCGAAGTTATCCAGTGGGGACATGGTTCCAATGTGGCGTGTCATCCAGGGGTAAGTCGCACCTTACATTTGGTAAAACAAAGATTTTGGTGGCCACTTATGGCTCGTGATGTTCGCAGTTTTGTTTTGGCTTGCTCAGTTTGTGCCACTGGTAAGACTTCTAAGATGGGCTCCTACAACCGCTGCCAATCCCTTCGAGACCCTGGTCCCACATCGCTCTAGATTTTGTTAGATTTTCATTTCATTCCCTTGCCCAAATTACCTTCAGCCAAGGAGACAGCGTTGGCAGTCGTGGACCACGTCTTTCGGTTACATGGCCTCCCAACAGACGTGGTCTCCGACAGAGGACCCCAGTTTGTGTCCAAATTTTGGCGACAGTTTTGTAAACTGCTGGGGGCCACTGTTAGTCTCTCTTCGGGGTTCCATCCTCAAAGCAATGGGCAAACTGAGAGAGCCAACCAAGATTTGGAAAGAGCGTTACGATGTATGGTCACTAGAAATCCTTCCTCCTGGAGCCAACAGCTGTCGATGGTGGAGTACGCCCACAATTCGTTACCAGTATCATCCACGGGCCTATCCCCATTTGAATGTAGTATAGGTTACCAGCCACCAATTTTTCCCAGTCTGGAATCCGAAGTCGCGGTCTCGTCCACTCACGCCTTCGTCCAGAGGTGCCGTCGCACCTGGACTAGAGCCCGTGAGACTCTAGTTCGGGTGGGAGCGCGCACCAAGGCCAAAGCCGATCGCCACCGGTCTAGGCCTCCCATATATGTCGTCGGTTCCAAAGTGTGGCTTTCTACTAAGGACATTCCTCTCCGATCCGTATCGAATAAACTTGCTCCCAAATTCATTGGCCCGTTTTCTGTCACCAAGATCATTAATCCGGTGACAGTCTGCCTTAACCTCCCTCCAGTGTACAGGAGGATTCATCCCGTGTTCCATGTTTCCAAAATTAAACCCGTGGTAACACTTTATTTTAAGGATCAGGAATTAGACAGTAATTAATGACTAATAACTGCATTTGTAAGTGACTAGTTATGGACTTGTATGCCATTACAAGCAATTTATAAGGCCTTTATTGGCTGTTGTCTTATTTTTGTCTTATAGACCCTTTATAATTGTTTCTGTCCTAATTTGTGTATTAATTAGCTAAACATAAAACAAACTAATAGCTTGTATTGTGTGAATTTCACACGTTTATAAGTTCTCAATACACTATGTGAATGTGTAGCTTATAAGTATAAAATAAATATAGAATAGGTATTTCATCACAGACATTTCAGTTAACTTACACAAAAGCACAGTCTTTCTAGCAGTTGTTCCATACTAACAAATGATTTAAAAACTAAATATTCCGCTTTCCTTTAATTTATTAATAGCTAACAAGCAAATTTCTCACTAATACATTCAGTATTACTTCAGATCATGTTCCCTATTCTAAAGTAGAAAAGCGACATGAAAGTTTGCAGATGTGTCTCATCTGTAGTTTGTTCTCTTGTTGAACCATCAAACAATAAAGACAGAATTCTTCACTGCAATCTTTCATGTCTCTTTTCTACTTTAGAATAGGGAACATAATCTGAAGTAATACAGCATTTATTATTGAGAAATGTGCTTGTTAGCTGTTAATAAATTAAGGGAATGGGGAATATTTTGTTTATTAATCATTTATTAGTATGGAACAACTGCTAGAAGACTGCTTTTGTGTAACTGTTTTTCAGCTAATTTAAATGTCTGATGAAATTCCTATTCTATATTTATTTCATACTTATAAGCTACACATTCGCATAGTGTACTGAGAATTTATGAAGTTTGTAATTCGCACAATACAAGCTATTAGTTTGTTTTATGTTTAGCTAATTAATACACTGTTAGGACAGAAACAAATATAAAGGGTCTATAAGACCAACATAAGACAACAGCCAATAAAGGCCTTATAAATAGCTGGTTATGGCATACAAGTCCATAACTAGTCATTTACAAATGCAGTTATTAGTCATTAATTACTGTCTAATTCCTGATCCTTAAAATAAAGTGTTACCAAACCCGTTTTCTTTGCACGCATTAATCCGCCAGTCCCGGTTCCCCCACTGCCGCGACTCGTAGATGGGGAACCAACCTATTCGGTTAATCGCATTCTGGACGCGGAGGGGACGCGGATTTCAGTACTTGGTGGACTGGGAAGGTTACGGTCCGGAGGAGAGAAGTTGGGTACCTGCCAGGGACATCCTGGATCACTCCCTTATTGATGACTTTAATCAGCAGGTAAAGGAGGCTGGGAACGTCAGGGGACGTTCCTAGGGGAGGGGGTACTGTCACGGTTCACACATCTGCCGTGTTCTCATGTCTCGTGATCTGTGTGCTCATCATGTGGTTTGTCATGCTCATTCAGCGCAGCTGCTAATCAGTCCGGCACCAGGTGTCAATCATTACCGTCTGCTATTTATACTCACGCCATTCTCTTCTCCCCTGTCCGATAGTTCGTCTTGGATGTTGGTTGTTGGATGTGCTCTTGTCTGGTTCGTGTCTTGTTTACTCGTGGATTTGTATTTCGTCGTTGGATCGTCTTCACTTCACAGGAACTTCACTACACTTTGACACTCTGCCATTCAGTCCTTGCCTCAGTCAGCCGAGAGATCTCACCACCACAGAATCACCGTTTCACCACATCTGGATTCTGTTCTCCATCATTTACATCCGTTTTCAATAAACATCATAACCTGCACTTGTTTCCCTTTGTTTATTTACCAATCGTTACACTTACACCCTAACCCACCCCTAAACCCACCCAAACCACCGAACCTGTCCCTAACCTTACCCGTATCCCACCTTAATAGAAGCAGAAGTGTTTTGCAATGCAATATGACCACATTAAGTACATTGTACTTATTTTTTGATGTAAGTACATAATAGGTAAGGCTACCTAATATAAAGTGTGACCCAATATTTTGTAATATATAAGTACAAAATATGGAAAAATCATATAATTTTACAGTTTTACAGTGACATATAAGATAAAATATATTCCGATCACCGATTGAGGACTCATCGATTTCAAAAATATAGATTCAGGTGTTCCACAGGGCTTTATTCTATCACCCTTTCTGTTCCTCATCGCTCTTGATTTGGGCGATGAATAAACCCACTGCTAGGATCCTCTGGAAAGATCAGATATGGTTCACCAACCTTGATTTTGCAGATGATGTTGCTGGCTACTGGTAAGCATGGAATGTCTACAAAAGATGATAGCAGTTTGGATACCGAAGCTAGGTAGGTTAGGTTGCGGATTAGCAACAAAAGACAAAATTAATACTGATTGGTAACCACCCTACACTACACAAATATGTGCTTTGGTGAATATGTGCTTTATAAGTACTAATAAACAACTAATATGCTAGTAATATGCATGCTAATGAGCAACTAGTTAACAGTGTGAATTGGTCCCTATACTAAAGTGTTACCAATCATTTTAATGTACCAGGTTATTTTTCTGTGAAACTGGCTTATGTTGTCCACAGCATGACAGAATAGATCGTGATGTGATCGAGGGTCTTGATCTTATTTCTCTCAAATAAAATGTTTTTTTTTTTTTTTTACCTTTCTATCAGCCAGTGATAATTCTGAAAAAAATAAAAGCAAAAAAAATAAAAATAAATAAATAAATAAAAAATAAAATAAATAAATAAATAAATAAATGCTGAGAGCACAGATCAGTGGCTGAGAGTGCATCTGATTGACAGATAAATCACAAGCGCTTTTATCAGTGTTTTTGTTAATGTTGGTTATTTTGCACGTTTTTTTAGTTGTTTCATTAATGCAATCTGTGGGCTATGGCAAATTTTATGGGCAATGCAGACAAAATTACAATTTAAAATCAATCAGCAACATTAATGTATCATAGTTTTTACGAATGAAGTTTCATATTATGAAACTTATATATTATATGCTTTCTATGACCTTATCCTGCAGTCATAGCAAAATTAGGTTCCTCCAATCTAAAAAACAAAAATATAAAAAATAACTGAAAATAACAGTGAGGAGTCAATTCAAATCCCATTGATTCCAGAACCAGGAATCTGAATCTGACTCAAATCTAAAAATTTCTGAATCTAACAGCCTTGATGGCAACACAGATGTGGATGCCAGCTGCAGATTATGTAAAACAACCAGTGTGTATCAGTTCTTGCAACTGATCTGGTCAACATCAACAATCGATACAACGACACAATTATGACATTTTATCCTAGTCTGATCTCAATAATTTTCTCATCTGCTGGCTATTTGCATAACAGTACAAGCTAATGCCATGTTTCACAATGATGTAATCTAAAAACAGCATATATAAGGAGAATAACAGTGGGCCCAAGACCGAGACTTGTGGCACACCACACTTTACCTATGCAAGATGAGATATCTCATTATTTATCTGCCTTTTTTAATGAGGAGGTAAGCCTATGGGTGAGACTTCCAGTTCATTAGCCACTAATATAGGGAAATAACAACGAAGAATAATAACATGCAGTAAATGGTAAAACTGTTTTCACGACACACCAATTTGCTATATCAAGCAGCAAAACAAGCTATTTTGTACACTAAAAATAGCTGGACACAGATGAGACCGGAAGCCAGACCCATAAAATTTACAAATACCATGCTCACACTTACGAGAAGAAAAAGGTGGATACAAGATTCTGACAAAGTAAAACACATCTAAATCACATTTGCATATGTCCTCAAATCCCACTGTTACGGACAGATGAGGACGCGAAGGTCCACAGGTATATTGAGGGCAAGACAAAAGAGTAATCCAGGGATACGTGAGGGTCGATCAACAGCGAGCATAATCCAAGGGGGCTAGGCAAATGGGTAATCCAAACAAACAATTGGTAGATCAAACGAGAGAGTCCGAAACGGCAAGACGAAGGGTAAATCCAAAATAGGCGAGAGATACAGGGCAGGCAGCAAAACAGACAAGATGAGATAAACCAAGTGAGGAGATCAAGACACGAATAACTATACTAACTTAGATAACAAGACTAAACTGACTCAGGAAACTAGAAATGGCTCTGTACAGTTGCTAACACTAGTAGAGTACTAAGCGCAATACAATACTTGGCGATCTGAAAGAGGAAGTCCAAGGCTTATATAGTGTGTTTGATTGGTTGCAGCTGTGTGTGTGTAATCAGTGTAATGGATGATGAGAAATATAATGACATGTGACATGCAACAGTCTGTGTAGTCTGAGAGTCAATATAATGACAGTGCGACATCTGGTGGCGAGTGGACGGAAAGCCACAGACCGGATTCGTGAAAGCCACAGTGATTTAAAACCCAAAATAATAATATAATCTACAGTATTAAAAACAGCACTAAGGTGTACTAATACTGGATGCAGAAGTCAATTGTAGAATAGATAAAGTGTCCATTGGCTCATCAGTTCTTGCAATCGATATGGTCAACATCAACAGCAAATACAAAGACACAATTATGGCTATACCAGGCAATCGTTATACCAACAATGACCTATGTGATTGAAACTAGGATAATTACAGCATGGACAGCATGGAAACTCAACATGTTTCATCAGCATTGCTCATGCAGGATTCAGGATGTTACTTGCCACAATCAAGTTACCAAAAAAGGAAATTTGGTGGCAAAGTGGATCAAGGAAACTGAAAGATTTTGAAGTCGAACATTAAATACAGTTTTTCTGCCATATTCTTCACCTACCAGATAATACTTAATAATAATACTTAGAGACTGCTAGGTTGCATGTGAAAAAGCCCAACCTATAAAGGATGGCGCAAAACTTTCAGAGAAGACCTGCGTAATGCTGGAGCCAGATGGGAAAATGTTGAGTATGTTCCCTCAAATAAGACCCATTAGAGCTTGATTGATTGATTGAGGGCAATTTTAGTGTTGTACTTCACAAGCTATGAAATATAACTGAATATTTTATCCTAGTCTAGTCTAGTCTAGTCATTTTCTCCTCTGCTGCCTCCTTTGTGCCTCTGTCTCTTTGGTTGTACCAGACTCCTGCCCTGATGAGATTCTTTATTTTAACATGCCCCCATTTATAAAAGCTTGTACCATTAATTTTTGCTTGTTGTAATTCATCTCTAAAAACACAATGGGTCTTGAGTGGCTCGCCCAGATAATAGGGCTCATTGTGCATGCTTTAGTACTGTGCTGCCCTATATACTGCCTGCACTGCTGTAATGACTCTGATGAACTGTGCGAATCTTCTTTGGTTTCTTCAAAAACAAAATCGATTGTGCCCTTCACCTCTTCCCCACTACTTTCTCCTGAATATTCAATCTTTTCTCCTTCCAGCTGGCCATTTATTCTTGAGTCATGGATTGGTTTCCACAGTTAGGCCCATTAGTTGTGGTGCCTCTGCAACATTTTAACCCCTGCATGTGTGATTTACTGTAACCTACTTATTAACTCTCAACACTGTTCAAAACAAGATCTATAAATCCTATCTAATAGTATTCTCAAAGGAAAGAACTCCTTTAAGGTCAAGTTAGATCCGGTTAGAGTCTTGAAAACCATACTTCAAGCCCAGCTTGTAGTCATTTAATAAGTGTGCTCCCTTCTTTAAGTTTAAGAACTTTGTCTTAAGTTCTGGCAAAGTTATGAAAAAATATTAATAAAATGAATCTTTCCTCACCACAATGTATTTATTTTTTTCTTAAAGTTGCCAGCCATTGCAAGCATTTTTGGTCATTTTTCACAAAACTTTCATAGCCCCCAGGATATTTATTTGTATGAATAAATTAAAAATACAATTTGTCAAAAGAAGCACTTCAGCTTAATAATAAATAAATAAATAACTCTAGCCTAATGCATTCTTATTTATCAACACTTGAATGTGGGTAAGTTTAATAAAAAAGCAACATTGTGAACAAAAAGCTGAGAAAATCATGTTTTGCATTGGATTCAAAACAACTGATCATAGATTGCTTCCATCAACACCATTAAAGCTTTCACAGTCCATTGATGTATTGTTTGTTAGGATAGTACAATATTTGGCAATCTGGAATCTAAGGGTGCAAAAAAAAAAAAAAAAAAAAAAAAATCAAAATATTGATTTAAAGTAGTCCAAATTAAGTTCTTAGCAATGCATATTACTAATCAAAAATGAAGTTTTGATATATTTACGGTAGGAAATTTACAACATATCTTCACAATCTTCACTTAATATCCTAATGATTTTGGGCATAAAATAAAAAATTATAATTTTGACCCTTGGCTTTTGTTGCCTTGGCTGTGTGTTTTGTGTCATTGTCATGCTGGAATACCCATCCCCAACCATTCTCAATGAGGGAAGGAGATTCTCACCCGAGATTTTGACGGTACATGGCCCCGTCCATCGACCCTTTGATGCGGTGCAGTTGTCCTGTCCCCTTAGCAGAAAAACACCCCCAAAGCATAATGTTTTCTCCATGACCGAGGGGATGGTGTTTTTGTGGTCATAGGCAGCATTTTCCGTCCTCCAAACACATTGAGTTGAGTTGATGCCAAAGAGCTCAATTTTGGTCTCATCTGACCACAACACTTTCACCCAGTTCTCCTCTGAATCATTCAGATGTTCATTGCCAAACTTCAGATGGGCCTGCACATGTGCTTTCTCGAGCAGGGTGCAGGATTTCAGTCCTTCACGGCATAGTGTTTTACCAATTGTTTTCTTGGTGACTATGGTCCCAGCTGCCTTGAGATCATTGACAAGATCCTCCCATGTAGTTCTGGGCTGATTCCTCACCGTTCTCATGATCATTGAAACTCCACGAGGTGAGATCTTGCATGGAGCCCCACACCAAGGGAGATTGACAGTTATGTTCTGTCTTCCATTTGCGAATAATCGCACCAACTGTTGTCACCTTCTCACCAAGCTGTTTGGTGATGGTCTTGTAGCCCATTCCAGCCTTGTGTAGGTCTACAATCTGTCTCTGACATTCTTGGACAGCTCTTCAGTCTTGGCCATGGTGGAGAGTTTGGGATCTGATTGATTGATTGCTTCTATGGACAAGTGTCTTTTTATACAGGTAACAAGCTGAGATTACGAGCACTCCCTTTAAGAAAGTAAAGGATCTCAGCTCGTTACCTGTATAAAAAGACACATGGGAGCTGATTGATAGGGGATCAAATGCATATTTTACTCATCAAAATGCAAATAAATTTATAATTGTTTTAAATGCGTTTTTCTGGATTTTTTGTTGTTATTCTGTCACTCACTGTTCAAATAAACCCATTATAGACTGATCATTTCTTTGTCAGTGGGCAAACATTCAAATAATAAATAAATAAATATAAACACACAAACGTCGGGACATCATAGGCTCCAAAATGCAAAACAATCCGATAATATAACTGTGAAAAACAGTGAAGACACTTTTTATCAAAAACACTCACTGTATATTTCATACACAATTTTTTATCCAAGCAGACAGAACTGAATGATATACTTGTGTAAATACTTGTGTAATCTGAAACCCAGAAGTACTTTCCAATTGTATGTGGAAAATTCTGTGTCGTCTGAGGCAGATACTTACTGCATTATCTACTAGCTTATGTTCTGAAGGTCTTCATAATCATACCCTGCGATACTTGTCAGGGCTGCTTCAGCTTAACACCTGACCGAGCACCTCTGGAGCCGCTTTACCACCCGTCCTTCATGGTGTTCAGGTCATATAGTCTTACAACGAGATTCAATGCTGCAGTTCTAATGTTATAATCTCAAATGTGCTCATAAATGCTTAAAATATGTGAAAATCAGTGCGGTGCTCATTCATACTAATAATAAAATGCAGCAGTTTTGGACATTTTGAGATTAATCATCTATTTTGGCTGTCAATCGTTCAGTGATTGTTATAAAACATCTTTGCTACTAAACTCACACTTAAGTTTGATTTGGCTCCAAATGGCCTGCTACTCTATACTAATCACTAATGACATCATTTGCATATCCTGATGCTTTGCTTCACGATTAATAATATAGAAAAATACTTAAAGGACTGAACAACCTTTTGTGGATTAATCTGATTAATCTACCAATTAAATGTCATTTAAAGTTTTACACCAGTTTAGAATGCAATCAAGTGACAAAATACAGCACTCCTATTATAATCAACAAGACGGTCTGCACTGCGTTATAACGGACACGCTCACTTAGACAGCTTCATACATTATAATGGGAGAGAAGCGATTTGTCACATCACTCAAAGAAGCGGCAGATGAATACATGTCTGGATTGTGGTGAAGGACATGAGTGTCACTGTGTGATGAGGACACTTGTGGGAAATGGGGTGCTGGTTAAGGCTTACCTCATGAATAACAATTAGGTTACGCACAAATAATTGAGCATGATATTTTACTGTTGACAATGATGTATTAATCCATTATTTGGATTGGATTTGCAACAACAATTCTTTTTAGTGATTCAAAACATTTAGTGGCTCCAGTAGAGTTTCATTCATGAGCGACTGAGTCTCAGAATCCAGATATTTTTTAAGAATATTTAAAAACGAAATCTTATAGAATTGGTTACTGGTTTTAATATTAATAAATAATAAATATTAATATTTCTAAATGAAGCAACGTTTGTATGCATATGGTCTGGTCTATAGATTTTAATGATGCAGTCCTATTGTTTTATATAGCACAGTAAGGACATTTTACTTACATTACTTCCACTAGCCAAAAACTCATGACTGCTCACCTCCTTAAACTGGTTCACACCTAAGCCAGAGCAATCATTCAAACCAAATCTACGCCCTTGGCGGTCATATTTCCAATCTTTTTTACAATTTTTTTATTCTTACCCATATAGAAATGTAATATATGAATTATATTGCCCTTTATCAAGAGTGATATATAATTTTCACATACACACATTCTCCCAGGTTCATATGATATATAAAATACCCATTTTAAAATGTACATGTGTTAATAATATTACATTGTGTTACAAGTAGCAATCACAGATGTTAACAATATATATATTTTATCTATGCAACAACATAGACTGCCACTCAAAAATTCAAAAATAAGATTTTTTATGTTTTTTTTTTCTCATGCTCATCAAGGCAGCATTTATTTGATCAAAAATCTGCATGAGTATGTTTTAAAATGTAATTAATTCCTGATCATTACTCCAGTCTTAGGTGTCACATGATCCTTCAGAAATCATTCTAATATAATGATTTAATATCGATGTTGAAAACAGTTGTGCTGCTTAATATTTTGATGGAACCTGTGATACTGTTTTAAGGATTCTTTAATAAATAAAAAGTTAAAAAGAATGGAATTTATTTTCTTTAAATAGAAATCTTTTGTAACAATATAAACTACCATTCAAACGTTTGTGGTCAGGAAATTTTTATTCTTTCTTTTTTGAAAGAAATTATTACTTTTATTCACCAAGGATGTGTTAAAAGTATTTCTATTTTAAATAAATTGTAACGTTTTTAATTATTTATTTAAAAATCCTGAAAAGATATTCACAGGTTCCAAAATAAATAAATAAATAAATAAAAATTAAACAGCACAACTGTTTCTAACACTGATAATACAAGTAATAAACCAGCATTTTAAGCTGTTTTTGTAATCGATTTTTTATTTATTTTTATTTTATTTTAAATATCTATCTGCTGTATTTACTTAAATATAATATCAACATGTATTTACAGGATTTAGGATGGATATACATGTATGACATTGCAAAAATGTATTACACAAGAATAAAAATACATATTTGTACAGGCATATAATATATGCAATATCTAATATTAGGGCTGGGCGATTAATCGAAAAGTAATCGAAATCGACATTCAGAACCTATAATGGATCAAATTTTTCCAGGTCAATTATTTCAATTACTTTCCCTTTAAAAACACTGCCGCGTGTGGAGTCATGTGACCCCGTTACGTTACATTATTCCTCCGACATGTCGATGGAGAGCTTAAGCAGTATTTATACAGTAAAAAGTATTTACAGGATATACAAGAGTAATTTTATTTAGAAGAGATACTGCTTATTTTTGTCACAGTCTTCCGCTGGTGTACCAGAGATGGCCACCAGAGGACACTGTGTTTATGTTTGAGCACATGGCCTGTAGTGTGTTTGTTTGTTGCCATGTGCTCCTATCTGTTGTCGGACCCCGCCCATCTTGTTACCTCGTTATTGTTTCAGTGTTTCCACCTGTGTCTCCCTCATTACCTGTCCTATTTAGTCTCCCTGTGTTTGCTGTTCTTTGCTGGATTGTATACGTTTGATGTGAGTAGTTGTTTAAGTGTTAGTTTTCATGAGCCTGTTCTTGCTGAGCTCCATCCTGGCCAGCCTGTCTGTTTTCTCCCTTGGGGTGGTTTTTGTTGTTGTTTTGTTTTTTCTAAATAAAGAGCCTACTTACTGCATTTGAGTCCTCACCTCATCTCTCCTAACGGACCGTGACAGAACAATCCAGCCCAGATGAGGACTCAGCAGAGAAAAGGTTTGCATCGTTCACCCACCTCCAATGTTCACAGTCCTCTCTACGAACGCATGCTCCAGCTCGAAACCTTGAGATCCCTCCATCAACGGGGAAGGGACCTAAGGGAATTTGCCCTGGAATTCAGGAGTGCTGCAGAGGGGCTGGGCTACAATGACTCTGCTCTGAAAGACTTGTTAAATTATGCCCTTGATGAGCCCATTAGCCATTGGAGGATGTTAGGCTCGGAACACCTTTCGTTTGGAAGGTTTGTGGAGTACCTCGTCAGCAGTGGGAGGCACTCAGCACTGAAGGGAGAGGGGCTTTCTCATGGGGAGCCCCTTCACGAGACAGCCTCTACTGTTCCCCTCGATGGGATGGCTGCCGTTCCGGAACTTCCTCGGGTTGTGCCAGCCGCTGCCAGTTTCTCGGGATCATTTTCTGGGCACCCCAGGCTGAGACGCAGTGTGGAGGATTCTCCACTTTTGTCGGTAAGAGCTGCAGCGCCCGCTCACGTTGTTCCCGATGCGGCGGTGTCCGCTCACGGTGTTCCCGATGCGGCGGTGACCGCTCAAGATGTTCCCGATGCGGCGGTGACCGCTCACGGTGTTCCCGATGCGGCGGTGTCCGCTCAAGATGTTCCCGATGCGGCGGTGACCCCTCAAGATGTTCCCGATGCGGCGGTGTCCGCTCGCGGTGTTCCCGATGCGGCGGTGTCCGCTCACGGTGTTCCCGATGCGGCGGTGTCCGCTCACGGTGTTCCCGATGCGGCGGTGCCCGCTCACGATGTTCCCGATGCGGCGGTGTCCGCTCACGATGTTTCCGGGGCGGCGGTCACAGCTCACGATGTTCCCGATGCGGCGGTGTCCGCTCACGATGTTCCCGATGCGGCGGTGTCCGCTCACGAAGTTCCCGAGGCGGCGGTGTCCGCTCACGATGTTTCCGGGGCGGCGGTCACAGCTCACGATGTTCCCGATGCGGCGGTGTCCGCTCACGATGTTCCCGATGCGGCGGTGTCCGCTCACGATGTTCCCGATGCGGCGGTGCCCGTTCACGATGTTCCCGATGCGGCGGTGCCCGCTCACGATGTTCCCGATGCGGCGGTGCCCGCTCACGATGTTCCCGATGCGGCGGTGCCCGCTCACGATGTTCCCGATGCGGCGGTGCCCGCTCACGATGTTCCCGATGCGGCGGTGACCGCTCACGATGTTCCCGATGCGGCGGTGACCGCTCACGATGTTCCCGATGCGGCGGTGTCCGCTCACGATGTTCCCGATGCGGCGGTGCCTGCTCAAGATGTTCCCGATGCGGCGGTGACCGCTCACGATGTTCCCGAGGCGGTGGTGCCCGCTCATGATGTTCCCGATGCGGCGGTGACCGCTCACGATGTTCCCGATGCGGCGGTGACCGCTCACGATATTCCCGATGCGGCGGTGACCGCTCACGATATTCCCGATGCGGCGGTGTCCGCTCACGATGTTCCCGATGCGGCGGTGCCCGCTCACGATGTTCCCGATGCGGCGGTGTCCGCTCACGATGTTTCCGGGGCGGCGGTGTCCGCTCACGATGTTCCTCTGGCGGCGATGCCAGCTCACGTTCCTCTGGCGGCTGTGTCCGCCCACGTTCACTCACTGCACGGACCTGGCCCGCCGTCCCTCCCCCCGATTCACTATCCTTCTGAAGCGACGGTGTCTGCTCACTATCCTTCTGAAGCAGTGGTGTCCGCTCACTATCCTTCTGAAGCGGCGGTGTCTGCTCATTATCCTTCCGTGGCGGCGGTGTCCGCTCACTATCCTTCCGAAGCGGCCACGCTCACTCACGATGTTCCCGAGGTGGCGGTGCCCGCTCACAATCCTCCTGAAGCTGCAGTAACTGGTCACGATGTCCTCATACCGGTGTCCATGAACCTCGTACATGTTCCCGAGGCGTCGGGTCCCGCTCACGATCCTCCCAGGGCAGCACCTGCTCCTGATCTCTGCCCTGTCCCTCCCTGGTCATCTGCCAGGGTTCCGGAGCCTCCCGATCCCCCATGGCTTAACCCACCCTGGCCTGTTTTCCTGGTTTCGATTGTGACCCACCGTCCCTCCCCGTTCCGCCTCCTCTCCATCTCCCTCCTGGACTCTTGTTTTGTGCCTCGGACTCTGGAGCGTCTGGAATCCGCTCCTTAGGGAGGGGGTTCTGTCACAGTCTTCCGCTGGTGTACCAGAGATGGCCACCAGAGGACACTGTGTTTATGTTTGAGCACATGGCCTGTAGTGTGTTTGTTTGTTGCCATGTGCTCCTATCTGTTGTCGGACCCCGCCCATCTTGTTACCTCGTTATTGTTTCAGTGTTTCCACCTGTGTCTCCCTCATTACCTGTCCTATTTAGTCTCCCTGTGTTTGCTGTTCTTTGCTGGATTGTATACGTTTGATGTGAGTAGTTGTTTAAGTGTTAGTTTTCATGAGCCTGTTCTTGCTGAGCTCCATCCTGGCCAGCCTGTCTGTTTTCTCCCTTGGGGTGGTTTTTGTTGTTGTTTTGTTTTTTCTAAATAAAGAGCCTACTTACTGCATTTGAGTCCTCACCTCATCTCTCCTAACGGACCGTGACAATTTTCTACTTTTAATATTTATTATTATTTTATAAATAATTTATTTTGTTTCCAAAAGTGCAAGTTATTTATTTTCACTAATTTAAGAAAAATGTGACTTTTCGTTTTAAGCAATGTGTGCTTTAATTTCAGTTGTTCAAGACTGATGTTTAATAAATAATCATAGATAGTAGATAGTGTGTGCACCCTTCATTCAAAAATCTCTCACTTGTAATATGTGCACATATTTACTGTACAAAACTTGTCAGTGAACTATGAGGGCAAAAAAAAATATTATTTAAATATAATTTTATTAATGAATAAAATAATCGTTCATTAATCGTAATCGGGTTAAAATGTTCAATTAATTGAGATTTAGATTTTAGGCCAAATCGCCCAGCCCTATCTAATATCTAATAGGTTTTTACTTCATATGACAATACAGTAGTCAACATTTGAAGTGGATCAAAAAAGTTTATCAAAGCTGTCCTAAGACAAAAACGGGTATTATTTTGGTTTTAGGACAACTTTGATGAAAGGTTTTCACTTCAAATGTAGACTACTGTATATTTGTATATAGAAATTTAATATACATATATTACATTTGCCTATGGGTACATACAGTACTAATCATTGAAAGAGTTTTGTGCAGATGTCATACAATATTCTTGCACAATTTGGTCCATAGAGTCTCTATCAAATTCTGTCTTGGTTTGTGAATGAACCCCAGACCTCTCTCTTCGCCCTCTCACTTACACGTCTTTGATAAATCTTCAGAGAAGTCTTACCCAGTTAAAGAGACAGGAAGGTCGACAGAGCACAGGCAAAGGAGAGAGTGAGACTGAAAGAGAGAAAGATCTCTGATCTATATATATATATATATATATATATTCTCTTCTATTATCTGTATTCACAGCTCTGATATAAAAGGAAGACTTACTGAATTTATAAAATGACTCGTTTCCTTTATTATCTTGTGAATGTGAGTCAATGATGGGTGAATATCAGAGCGTCTTTGTGTCTAGGCCACTTTACAGCATAATTCAGACGGAGAGCTTGAAACTTTCATGTGAATTCATATACTGCTGCAGATACTATGAGCTCTCACTGATACCAGCACTGATGAAACTGCAGAGGCTCGAGCCAATATGGGTATCTCGAGCGGCTCTCAGAGGTCAACCTTTAAGTAACTTGCTCTGATACTAAGGGACTGTTGGAGGAGAGAAGAAAGTGACAGGTAGTAGTTAAACTCCATATGAAAGAAGCCATTAGAGTGATAACACCCTGTCAGGGAGTACATGCATCATCCAAAAAACAACATAAATGGTTGTGTTCCTCTAAAAAGAACTTCCCTGTCATAAAACAAAGGAAACCCTTTATTGTTTTTGTGAGTGAATTTTACATCAAGCTGATGTGCGCCAAATGACAAAGTAACTCTCAGCTCAGATGATCAATGAAGATTGTATCCCATGAATTAGCAGAAAGCTTCAGCAGTGATAATAATCCAGTTGAGTTCAAATGCAATTGTAAATCGATGCTGTCTTGGCAGACTGTGTATGAAGTCTCACTTCCTTGCTACCCAGGCGTCAGAAATACGTGCCTCTACCTACATTTCTGTAAAACTCCTAAAAACATAGACACTTGCTAAACAAGATTCTCAAATCTACCCAGGCTTATTGGAAATACATGCCTCTACCTCTGTACCTATACATATGACTGCAGTTTCCAATTAAAATGAACACTAGAGGCAGTAAAACTGACAACTTTTATTCCTTTTCACTCAAAGTATGATTTACAGTGCCAGAGTTGAAATTAAAAAAAAGCCAAATTTTCATACAATTACTTGAACAATATTATGTTATGACTTCAAAACAATTTTAACATGCTGCAAGACTTAAAAACTGATACTTTTGAATGTTAGTGTCACATATACCTCTTCATATGGGTTTTCTGACACAGTAGGTTTGCTCTGTAGCTCACCCGATACAGCATTGCACTTGTGAGTCCTGTGAAACTACAGTTTGACAAAACAGCTCAAACCCGCATATAATGAAGTTAAAGTTTGCATTTGTTTACACTATTGGATAGGTTTAGTTTTTTTCCCAACATGATAGAGCATTGAATTTTAGTGACATTTGAATTTTAAACCAATGTAATACAAACCTAAACCAATGTAATAAAAATGCCGCAATACCTGTATCAACGTAATAAAAAATGGCCATAGTCACATACTGAATGCGTGCTTTAGCACCACTCACTGAATATTTCACTCTGAAACTGCCATGACACATGCAATATGGCAATGGTATCATTACTGCAGAAACATTGCCACAAGCAGGTATTTTTATTGAGCCAGGGTAGCTTTTGCTAGCATGCGGGTGCCACATGTTGTCTATCAATGGTTGAAGGTTTTGCTAATTCAACTGCATTAAAAGTAGGTTTGGGTCAGAACACATTGAATTGCAATTCAAATATGCAGTCTGGTTGTACTCAAGGGGGTGATTTAACTTAAAATGTGCAATTAAATTAGTTGTTTTTGAGCAAACTAACAGTTTAAGAGCGCTCCAGGCCTGTGTTCTCTCTACCAGACCTCTGCTGAGATCTTTCAATGCCATTTTAATACAATCACTACCATGGACACATTCTCAGAACTTTCAATTGGGTGGCAGTCATTAAACTTCTTTAAAGAAACCAAATTTGCATTCTTCTGAATTGCTTATTTTATACATTTTAAAATCAGCTACTTTAATCAAAAATACTTGGAACAATTGTCTACACCCAGCTGTGTTTTGTAACGGTGGTTGCCCAAAAAAGTAATTCATTTATAAAAAAAAAAACAAAAACAAAGTTCGTCAGATGCGGGAAGCGAACCCGGGTCGCCCGTGTGATGACGCTGTGTCCGGACCGCTAGACCACTAATCTTTGGTAATGACGTCAGCACTCAAACTTTACTTGACATACCAACAAACCTCACAAGAAAGAAAAAAAAAAATTAGTTATTGATGTTCGGGCGCCAGACAAATAAATTTGTCACATATTCATTATCGTTATCCCGGATAGCACGCTACACATTACCATCCGTTACATACAAAAAAAAATAAAATAAAATAATACTAACTTAATCACAAAAACAATACAACTGAGAAAGTAAATACTATTTTCTTGGCTTTTAATGGGGCAGGCAGGGTGACATTCGCATCATATGAACAAAAAACATAATTTCACTACAAAGGTAGAGAAATAATGAAACAAATCAAAACAGAATAACAAAAAAAAAACTAAATGAATAATAAGTTTCTAAATATGAGTGAGCAATGAGTGCAATGTATAATATGTGTGACGATGATTAAGAGCGAACACTGACCAAGCTGGCAGCACGGATGGCTAGACGTGAAGGGTTTGGGAACATGTGTGGCGTCGGCTTGTTTCGGCTCCTTTTCCTGGCTCCAAAACGCCGTTTTTTGAAGTATGACGAAAACCTCCTGTGAAATCCCAAATGGCCAACGAGACATCCACTAGTAAAATGTCCTTTGCCAACAGGCTAAACTGGTAGCACACCTCTTCCAACTTTCCCAGAAATCCACAATCCGCCAAATCCACCCGCAAGGCTGCTTCCCGAAGGAACGTGACGCAACAGTTCCGGTTCGACTTCCTTTTCCCCAAGTTCCGGTACAACTTCCTTTTTTGTCTCAAAACCGTGCACTATATATAGACACACACATTCTCCTAATTGGTCTTCGCTTAATTCGTCATGTGTTTTGTAGGCGGAGTGAAGGAAAAAAAATAAAAAACAAACAAAAAGGCAATACGGAGAACACTGGCGACGCCACAGTTTACAAGAGTTTTAGTAATCTTTTAAGAACATTTGAGACTACTGTGTCAGAAGGAACGACATAGATAAGCGAAACAGTCTTTAATAAATCCATAACACAGGGTACACAGGGCAAATCCACACAGGAAACAGCTAGGGACACACGCAAATGATTGAAGAGACAAGACAGAGACAGAATGCATGAATGCATGAATTTAAATACATGAGGTAATTGCAAAGAGATACCTGGACCAAATCATACAACCAACCAAGGGAGAAACTGTGTCACGGGGAGCACATGGGGACAGAAAACACACATTGATAGTCCGGAGGCATGACATATCGCCCCCTCTCCCCGAAGGCATGTCCTCACGCCACAGGAATAACACAGGGAGGGACCGGTGGGAACCTGGGAGGAGGCTCAGGAGGAGGATGGATACCCGGGAGGAGGACGACGAACAGACTCCAGGGTGGAGTCGATGGAGGAAGGAGCCATAAAGGAGGAAGGGCTGATGACTCCAGGGGGGCGACCAATGGTGGTGACCAATGGTGGCGGAGGAGCTCGAGGTGGAGACGGAGAGCAAAGGAGGCTGGGTGACGAGGGGGATCCGGAGGTGGAACTGATGGCTCCTAGCGTGGATCCGTCAGGAAGTGGTGGAGCCGGAGCGACAGAGGACCTAGGTAGAGCGAACGGGATGGAGAAGCCTGATGGAGCCGGAGGGACAAGGCAAAGCCGGAGGAGTGGAGTCCCGAGGCACAGGATGGTCGATGCCAGACCAAGGCAGAGCCAGAGGGACGAGGGAGCCCGGCAGAGCCAGTGGACTGCCAGGCCACGGCAGAGAGGAGGGACCTAGCTCGATGGGCCAATGTGGAGTCCTGGACTCTGAGACTGGAGGTGGAGACAGGGGATCCTCCAGCCGTAATGCCGATGGAGACTGGTAGACCCGCGGTGAGCCCACCGCAAAGATGGTGGGCTGAGGTGAGCAGAGGGGCTGACAGACGACAGCGGAGGAGGCAAGAGTGGGCGGGAGGGTGGGCATTTGTGAGCCTCTGGGCTCTCAGGGCTGCCCTTGGGAACAGAATCTCTCTTTGAGCTGGACTTGGAAACAGGAGCCATCTCTGGGCTTGACGGGGAAATGGGACCCCTTTTTGGGCTAAACTCAGAAACAGGAGCCCTCTCTGAGCTAAACTTTTGATTGGGAGCTCCCTCTGAGCTGGGCGTGGGAACGGGAGCCCTCTCTGGGCTAAACGTGGAAACTGGAGCCCTCTCTGGGCTGGACATGGGAACATGTCCATTTTCTCTTTACCCAGGTTCATAATTAGGTTACCCTCAGCCATGTTGCAGTGGGTGGAGCTCCTCTCCGTGATCCCACTGAGCACGGCATTCTCCCTCATAGTGGGCGTGGTAGCTGGCTCTTGCATCTGGTCTAACAGACTGTGTTGCTCTGGCTCTGCGGCGATCCTCAGCACTGTCGCTCCGTGTGGTGATGGCTCGTCGGGTTGGGAGTGGAACAGGCAAGATTCTCCTGGGAACAGGTGGGGAACGGAGATCAGTTTCTTGCCAGTGTCCACTCTACAAAGGCTGTGAAATTCGCTTGAGGACTATCTTCGGATGAACGCCTTGGTGCTTTGCACAAGGTGTTTAAACTGGTATCTTAGAATGAGCCAAGCGCGACATCCGGGTAGCTGGTTAAAGAAGCGAGGACCAGGAACAATCTGGTATGGCCCTCAAGTGATCTCTCCCCCTGCTCCAGCAGGAGGAGGAGGAGGTATTCCCGAGAGGAGAGGGGATCCATAGGAACAATGGAAACAAAGAACACTGTATGAAAATGGAAAACAAACATAGGGGAAAACACACAGAAATTAACTGTTTAGGTCTGGTCTTCTGTCATACTACTGTGTCGGAAAGAATGACGGAGATGTAGATAAGCAAAACAGCACAGGGCAAATCCAGGGAACGACTGGGGACACACACAAATGACGAAAGAGACCAGACAGAGACAGAATGCACAGACTAGAACTTAAATACATAATTTAATTTCAAAGACACACCTGGACCAAATCATACAATCAAACAAGAGAGAAACTGTGTCACAGTGAGCACATGGGGACAGAAAACACACACAAGTTGATGCATTACAGATATTCAAGATTCTAGAAGTAATCTGTAGAACTACTATCTGTGTCTAAATGGCTCTCTACCTATGCTAATCTGCACTGTTAACTTGTTCAACATGATTCTCCTAAACCTGTCGCTTTGCTGTGAGATTGCAGAACCACCCTGATCTCATTACATAAATTTAACATGGTATTTTTTTTTTAAGTCATATGATGTTATTCTCAGGATATTTTGAAAAAAAAAAAAAAAAAACTTTCCCCAAGTTGCTTAAAATATCTGGGTTTTGGCTTTTTTTATATTGCTTTTATACTTGATGAAGGTAATGACTGAAAAGTAGTTTGACCTAGTTAACCAGTTGTGATTTGCAAGAAGGTAGGATCGATTGAGGATGCAGTGTGTCAAAGCAATGCAAATACACATAGATATAATGTATAAGGACTGTAGAGAGCATGTCAATGGGAAAACAAAGCCAAAACCCAGACATTTTAGGCAATTAAATCCAGGCCAGGATGTCCAGGAAAAATAGGATTTATGCAAATTTCACCAAAATGTAAAATAGTTACAAATTTCTCTGATAATGTTTTGATGAAAACTGACCACAGAAGAAGACAGTTTATGCTAATATTCATTATAGCACTCCTTTGTGGCAATACTGAGAAAGCAACCTTGTAAACCAACCACCACGAAAGAGAGTTGTGCCTTTGTAAATGAATCTCAGTTCAGTATGACTAGTTTGACAAGTGCACAGCTATATTTGATGTATCGAAGCTACCAAAATATCTTTGGCACAGTAAATGAATTTGAATAATACATTGATGTCAATGTCAGTCATTTGCAAAATCCTTTTCAACGTGACCTCTGACAGCACAGTCTTTGTTAATAAACCTATAATTTGTGAGTTATATTGTTCTCACGGCCTAGGTCTTTGTGTGCAATCATTTGCAATCTATTGTAATCATTCTCTGTTTTTACATCTCAATGACACAGCATACAATTGTAAAATATTCTGATTTTAATAAAGATTTTCCTAGTTAACCTCAGAAATCTGTTTCTATTCAGTTCTGCCTGGCAAATATAACCTCTTGGAGTAGCAGACATGTAGAAATACATATATAAGCTATAAAATTGCAGATATAAAGCTCTCAGTGTTGAGAATAATGGGTTGTTTTTCCCTTCTGCTGTTTAAAAACAGCTCTTTGTCTTTATCCAGCTACAGTTCGGTCTATTAGAAGTAACATATGAGAAACCATTAGCTTTCAGTATTGCATTGTTTGAAGTTTAATCTCAAACTGGCTTTGTAAGCACTTCTGCTCTTTCATTCCTTCTTAATTACCCATTTTCTGTCTTATTTATTTATTTTACAGTGAAAGAAGCTGCTGCAAGTTCCGTTCAATGCAACTCTTCTTTAATAAACACTGCTGGAGTTCTAATATCTCTTTAAAGTTTCACTTTTTTCTTTTCTTCTCTGAAGAAGCAAGAGAGAAAAAACACAAAATAAGTCCCACCTATCAGGTACACAGGTAGTCCACAAATGAATGGGACTAATAGCCCTGCTAAAAACAAACAAACAAACAAACAAACAAACAAACAAACAAACAAACAAACAAACAAACAAATAATAGAAACCATCATAGAAGTTATTATAAACATTACTAACCATCAGCTGTTAACCAAATAAAGCATTTCTTATCGGTTCCAGTAGTAGTGTTGCCAATTGCCAAGTTTGTGGATTTCGCACAGAATTAGGCTACTTGGCAAACCGTTGCTGCAGGCTAACTAGGTTTGACATATTGCAATATTGCATATATTGTAATTTATGACGGTGATAATTATTTATTAATATTTTTTGAATAAAATTTAAATTATGAAAATAAATTCATAATGTTTCAAGAATAAAGTCAAAATTATGAGAATAAGGTTGAAGTGTTTCGAGAATTAATTCATAGCAATTATGACATTAAAGTTATAATATTTTGAGAGTATATTCTAGCCTATTGCGCAAGCAAAATGCCAGGATTGGGAGCACTGGGAGATATTCCAGCTATAAGTCTTAGCTTTCAAAATCTGTCAGATTTATAGCGAAATGCAAACTATTTGTCATTATATTACAATAATGTATTTTTAACGCTCTTTATTGTGGCTTGACAGATCGCTGTATTCACCTCAGTTTAAGTGGCATTCTGTAGTCATCTTTCCGATTACAATGCGACATTCATTGTTATTAAATTAGGCTATACTGTTTTTTTCCCCATTCCTTCTGATGTTCCTTCATGTTTATATTGTACTATAAACCTGAAATAACGAGGGAAAACGGCGGGGTGGGACGACGACCGACCAAGGTGGAGTCCGTGGGATGATGGAGCCTGGCGGAGCTGGTAGACCGACGGGCAACGATGGAGATGAGGGAGCTGAAAGCTGCAGGGTCGGAGGGACGAGGCAGAGTCCAGGACTCTGAAGCTAGAGGTGAAGACGAAGGATCCTCCAGCCATGACGGCGATGCAGATTGGCAGAACTGCGGCGAACCCACCGCACAAATGGCAGGGTTGAAGCAGCAGGGCTGCTAGACGGGTACAACGGAGGGAGGGAGGGAGGGAGGCAGGGTGGGTGGAAAATCCACGCAGGCAGACAGTTCAGGGTACACAGGGAGTTCAATTTCAATATCCTCAGTGAAATTAATCAAATCTTGTTCCAAGTCTAAGCATCCCAGGTCCAGCTTTTGCTCACCCTCAGTGCAGTGGTCGGTGCTGTCCTTAGCACCCTCACGGCCCACTGAAATCTCCACTGTCGCGGGCATCAGCATGAGGAAAAGGAATTCGGGAGGAAACGGAACGGAAAAAAAATAAAGACAAAAATGGGGGGAAACACGGAGGTAACGGTTAATGTCCGGCTATCTGTCACAATGCGTGTAAGAAGGCGCAACACAACGTAGAAGTAAATGCAAAGTCTTTAATAAATCCTCAGGCAGGGTAACAAACAGACAGGGAGAATAGAACACACACGCACACAGTAGGTAACATTGTAGCCAGACAAAGAAATTGAGAAATCAAACAAACTTATAAAGGGGTGCTAATTACAAAGACAGGTGATGGAAATGACACTGATTAACAGGAAGACCAAATATGGTGTAGTATATCAGCGCGAATCAAACAATTTGGGAGAGTCGATTAGAAGTAAAAACACTACAGACTCACATTCCACAAGAGGCCCCCCATCATAAATCTGACGTTTCATAGCTGGCGCCAGAACGCCAGCCTGAAGCAGACCTAACTAACCAAGAACTTGCAAAATTAACACAAAGACACTTCTTCATAATCAAATCCTTCGAATAAGGAGATTGTCAAATTTGGAGCAAGTAACCAAGATTAATGGTCAAAGAGATGCACATTTTGAACATCACATGATTAAAGTCATTAGCGATATGGTTGGTTTTCCCCCACACACAGGACACAACGGAAATTCCTTCCCTAAACTTTTGACCTCCCAGCTTAGAGAACAGACCCTCACAGAAGGGCACAGAAAACTGTCTATTGATGTACATATGCACCCAAAATTATGCTTAAAGGACTCATGAGCAACTCATCATTTCTCTGCATAATTTCCTATTCATATATGTAACCCATACATTTGTCTATTATGTTTTAATCACTCATTGTGTATGTCCCTTTTGATAACTCTTGAATAGTTTAATGGTTTATATTGATGTTTGATATGTCCGAGTTGGAAATCGCATTCTCAAAATGTTCCTGTAATTCAATTCTTTGCGAAATGTATTATAGTCTTGTTATAGAAATCATGTCCAAATTTATCTCTGCAAAGAGCGGGAATTTGGGATCACGGGACTAATAAGATAACATTGGGATTTGTGGTTTGGAAGGTGAAACCAGCAGCCCACCGGAGTTCAGCCAATGTTCTAATTGGTCAAGACATCATTTTGGGAGGTGTCCAAAGGCTGAGTTTAAAAACTCAAGGACACCCTCAAATCTCTCTCTTCTCTTGCAACTTTTCTTACTCCTTGCAACGCTCTTCACGTGCTTCGCGCCGCCGCGTCTCGACGCCGCCTGGCCTGCATGCCAGCCTCCTCATCTAAAGGAAACATGAGGAGATCACCACACCTCTATCTTTTCCTTTAATCCTTTTTATTTCTTTCCGTTGAGAGTTTCGTTTCTAGTTAAGTTTGTGCAAGCCGCGACCGACCTAAACGTCTGCGCTGACCTCAACTTCAACAGCACGCAACTCTCATATCCAGCCAACGCCCAAGAAGACATCACATTGACCGACCACCAACCAATCAGCAACCTCGGGAAAGCCCCCTTTTTGAAGCGACGCAACCAAAGGAATTCCCAAAGGCAATGCGCAAGTAACCTCTAGAATCTTACTGAACTGGTGCATTTTGATATAAAGTTTAATAACCTCTTTGAGAGACTCAATACGAGGGTTAATTAAGTGATTGATGGTTGTTCAGGTCTAAGCAAATGCACATTGCTATAACTTGGGACTTCATATTTTCATTCCTTTAAACTCATTCTTTCCTCATTTTCTCTTTCTGCAACCTGTGTGAATGCGTGTGTTTATGTTAGTTTAGTTTGTATGTGTTAGGTTTATCCAATAAATTCATATTTTTATTAAGTATCTTGTGTTTCGTGCTTACAAGTTATTGCCTTAAACTGCTGATTTTGCTACTGTGCTTATATATAGTGTTTTCACTATATTCTGGATAGTAATATCCATTGCAGAGTTTCTGTTAGACGACTTGTGAATGAATCGCGCGTCGACTCTGAAACAGCCGTAAAACAGCGATTCTGTTCAAATTCCCTATTGAATCATATTCGATTCCCTTTGAGCTAAATTATAAATTATTATGTAATTAATCCCTATTACAATCTTACATAATTGGTGGAGAATGCGGGCAGTTTAATCTAAATTGTAAGCACAACCAAGTTATTTAATATTTTCTATTTCTGTGGATGAGAGCGTCTGAGTCTAGACTGTATATGCTTGTGTGTGTGTGACGTAAGCAGCGCGGCCGCCCCCTTGAATGAATGAAACCTAGAGTGAATGCAGAGGACGGTAACTCGAGAACGTCTCTCTACTTTTTAAACTGTAGTAAGTGAGTTTAAAGTTAAGGTCTGAGATCGTACAATAAGGTCGAAATTGAGCGTGTCCCTCATTTTCTGTAATGCCTTATCTATAGTTGAATTAATGTCATTGCGTGTTCCAGTGCCATTCAATTGCTATATTCCCGGCAGGGAATCTCAGTCACCGTTAGCTGAACGGAGCTAAACTACAGTAAATAAAAGTGAAAATAAATCGACGGATAAAGAATAGTTTGAGCGTGTCCCTCAATCTATTTTTAAAGGCCTTATTATTCATAGTTTAATTGTCAATGCGTGTTCCATTGTCAAAGCAACTATGTAATGTGACTCCCCTGGTTAAACATTAGAAATAATGCTTGCCTGTTTGTGTCTGTTCACTAAGTGAAACAGTGCGATTTAAACGGGAGTGTTTCAAACCTTGATCAAGTAAAGTTTAACTCTAAACAACAGCGAATAAAATCTGTTGTGTCTACGTGCTCAGAGAAACTGGCACGGAGATTTATGATCCGCCGAGATCATTTATTATTTTGTTTCCTCATTTGCAGCGCCAAGCTGCCACTTAAATAAAGTTTAAATCCAACTCTGAACGAACTAAGAGTTTAAAGCGCCACATCGCAAAACCAACAAGAAGTGATGTTGTTATGTATATAGTGTTGAAATGCGCTGCCATTTCATGTAACATGCTTAACTGAACTTGCAATGTAATGTTCCATGTGCGTAGCCCACTATTGTTTGTTTTGGTTGCCGTAGCTACGGTGGTGACTCGGAAGTCTTAACCTACTTCCGGAGCAACTCTGAACTGCGCGCGCAGCACATTGACGTCATACCATAAACAAACTCCACGGTGTTGCTAAGCTAACGAAACTGTTGCTTTTACATTGAAGTCTATGCTAAAGATTAGCCTCAAAGGTAGTTAGCATTAACATCCAGTGGTTGAATACAGTGTGTGTGGGCAAAGCTAAAGTTATTTAACCCTTTAAAGTTTAAACCTCTGAACTAATACACCTGTTGGTCTATTTTTCTGTCCTATTTCTCAATTTTCTAACTTTACCACTTTATATGCATTTTACTAGAAAGGGGAATATTACTTCACAATTATTAATTGTGACAAATTCAAATTTAATTCAAACATTAAATTTATTTGGACTCATTTGAATTTCCTCATCTGGTCATTTCATATGATCATTATTTCTAGTATTCTCTCTTTTAGGTCAATCATTTTAGGTACTAATAAGCCTTGAACTTTGAAAGTTAAGGGTAACTTATTTTACCTGATTGATTTGTTACCCCTATCAACAGATTCTATTCAGAATCACACCTACTCATTACTTCATTGCGTTTTTACCCCTATTTCTTCCTCTCTTGGTTATACAATTAACCTCCATTTTTATTTTATTTTATTTAGTTATTTATTTTGTTTTATTTTCTACTGCATTTAATTTCATTTTGATTATTTTGCCATTTATTACTTTTAATTTCATTCTACTTTACCTTTCTCCTTTACCTCCTTGTATCCTAGCTTGGGAACGACACACCTGAGCTTTAATAGGAGACACTGTTATCCCTCACTACGAGTTCAAATAAATTAGAAAGACAACTCTCTTTCACTCGAATTTTGTTGTTGTTTTATTAGTTGTGCACCAACAATAAACAACGTTCTACTCTGGTTGGGTATAACAGCCACGCAGCCTGTGAGTGGACCCGATCCACTCAATTTGCTACGTCTCCTTCCCTTCGCTTCTACCCAAGTCTCTCCTGCTTTCTTCTTTCTTTACTCCTCACATTTGCAGGGACCTGTAAGAACCATCAATCGATTCTAAGTGAATGAAATGCAAAATCTTGTCAAAGAACAGTAATCATCCTTATGAATTTGATTGTAATCAAACCCTCCTTCTTCTTCCTAACCTCCCTGAATTTGAAAACGCATTCCAAATTTTTGCATCTCATCCCATACTGAGATCAATTTTTAGAGTTAAGTGTTGAACACCAGTCGCTTTCGAAGCCTCCTTAGTAAGCGGTCCAACTGTAAGGTGTTTTGGTGTCAATCCTGTCAGACTAAGAAAAGAGATACCAGCATTATTATTATATTCTCACGTCTCAAACAGAGATATAATAATATTGTTTACCTTTTTACAAAATCTAAGCAACATTCCTCCCATTGGAAAAGGGAATTGTTTTATTTCACTGAAGTGTTTTCACCTTTTTGTCTTGTTTTCTTTCCTCTTCCTCATTAGAGTGACGAAGTCTTCACATCCCTAGTCTACCTAGACACCCTGAGACCAACACTATCATCGCCACACTTCATTAGGGGTTCACAATCACTGACACAACACTTAGTTGTCCCACCACACATAGGCTTCTACCTCACACAGATCTGTGTCAGTCTCCCTTCTCCTCGGTGTGCCAACATGCCACAGACTGCAGACCCCCTTGCCCACGGGGAAGATGTGAACACTTGGCTGAGTGGCATGACGGACAGCCTCACCCCCAAGACCTTTGAACTGTTATTATTCGTAATGAGAAGGTTCCTGACACAAGATTCAAGCCAGAACAACAACCACGAGGAGCTAGTCAAAATCACCAGCTCCCTAAGCGATGCCTTCACAACCCAGCTGAAACTGAGCGACAAGCACATCACCCATCTTCAAGAGGAGCTGTCACGTGCTCAACGCCGCATAGACAAGCTGGAAGTGAAAGTTCAAGATCAACTCAAAGCACCCAACGAGAGGGAGCAGGAAACAACAGAACAAGTTAAAAAGCTCCAAGCAGCCCTGGCAACAGCTCAACTTGACCAGCAACAAGCAAAGGTTGCCCAGAGAGACCTGGTAAACAGACTCCAGTATGCCGAACAGCTACTAGAGAAAGCCCAGAACGACATCAGCGACAAGAATGCGGAAATCAGTGCCTTAGAAAACCACTTTGAAAGGTACAGCACTGACATAGACAATCTGACCCAACATCTAGACAATGCCAACAATGAGCTCTACGTGGTCAGAAAAGAGTTAAAATATGCTTATGAGCTGGAACAAGAGCCAAGAAGAGCGAAGCATATCTCAGCCTCACCACTGCTGAGCAGAGCTAAGTCTCACATCCAAGAACTGACATCCAACGAAGGAAGTGAAAAGCCACCTCCCGAAACCTCACTGGCCTTCGCCACACAGCTCTTTCCTGCCACTGAAAGCAGAAACCCCATCCAAGCAGACCTTGGAGCTGCATATGGGTTGACCATCAAAGACCTCAACAAGCTGTCTAAAAGCATCAGCCAGTTTGACCCGAACTCCAAAGAGGGCCACGACATCCAGGCCCACCTGCAAGATATTAATTTTCATTTAGAAATGAGACCCCATGTGACTGACAGAGACAGGTTGTACCTCCTAAGAGCAACGTCAAGTGTCGAGGTACGAAACTTCATAGATCGACAACTCAGTCACACAAAGTCAAACTACCAGCTACTTTGTGAGGTCCTGATCAAAGAGTTTACAGACCCTGAGTCTGAATATGGACTGTTAACTGCCTTGGAGACCAAACAAGGTCGACAAGAGACACCACAAGCCTACTATAACCGGCTCCGAAAAGCCTACTTCGGTGCACACAACAAACCTGACCTTGAAGAAGAGGTGAGCTTCAAAAGCCTTTTTCTGAAAAATCTGCACCCTGGAGTCAGTCGTCACCTCTGCGTCATGGCCTGTCCGCGCTCCATGACCATCCAACAGTTGCGCGATCTAACACAGAAGGCCTACACCAAGCAAAAGTTGACCTCAAAGAAAGGTAACAAAACCTCCACACTCTTGAACTCTGTAACCGAAGACTCAAGCCTTGCACTGGACGACACCCAGTGGCATCACAACACCCGAGTCTTCCATCAAGAGCAAAGAGAACGTGAGCCCCATGTCCACAACAGCTATCAGCCCAACCGCTGGGAAAAGCCATGGGACCAGCCACACTTCTCAAGAAACCCAAAAGAAAGGATCAGCTGGAAACCTAACTGGACGTGCAAAGCCAAACGACCGGCTTGTCCAACAACAACTACAGTGGGTAAGCAAAGACAGAACCCACATCAGCACCACTTAGACATCCACAGTGCTAAGTCTACACAAGAACAAGACTGTTCACCCTCAGAAGAACAAGTCATGAAACAACTGAAAGAGTTCCTTGAAAACCAGCTAGACAAGAATGACTAGAAACAGAAGTCATGCTCGCTGTGACCAGCGACAGAACGGAAGGCCGACGATCACCTGGTACACCACCGCATCAGAGATGACAAGCACCTGTTCAACAACCACCCAGAACAAACAAGTCTCTCACGGCCAACCGCTGATGAAAACTCTGAGGTACCAAAGAACATCACCTCAGTCACCCATCACTTCCAAAGAAACTGTCAAATGAACTTCAACTCCATGAACCACATTCATGTCTGTGCAACAGCAACCACTAAAGCACAGAAGGTCAGAAAGTCTGCCACAACCAGAAGGCATCACAAGTGAAATGCAACATAGGAGACAAAGTTTTGCACCCCAGCTTCACACAGCCATGCCAAACTACCTCCGACTGTCTGCTAAAGAACTTCTTGCCTTGCTGGACTGACCCCCATCTGAACACACCCTCACCCAAGCCAAGGATGCAGAGAGCATCTTCACCGACCTACAAGAAAAGGGGGAGCCAAAACAGACTGAAACAGATCTGACCATACATACACTACACAATTAACATTCACAACCCAGAAGGTAACCACACCTACTGATAACACCTTTGACAAACATATTCTTCCCACGAGTAGAATATTCAAATCTCAGTTTAACATAGTTTTACAACATGCAACTAGCCTCACCCCAGGTAGAACACCTGACACTATGTTAAGGTACATGACACATCAGCTGCACCTGCCATCCTAGCTCAATAGTACTCGCAACCCTGACTAGGAAAACCCGCAGCTAATTTTCTTTGTTTTGTTTTTTTCCTCTTGCCTATCGCTTTCCTTCCCCTCTTGCTTTAGCAGGTGAAACTCCTAGCCACCCTACAAGGGTCAAAGGTCTGATATTAGGATTGACTTGCCACACCTAATATCCGCAAACCATTCTGAACTGAATGGGAGCCAGAGAGCTCCATGCAAGATAGGTCAACTCATTTTACCACAGATGATGTCACCATAAACTAAGGTGAACGTCTCTAAATTTAATACCTAAAATAAACAAACAAACTTAATCACAAAATTTGATCAAAGGATCATCATACAAAAACAAATTTGAACAACAATATCTAGGTGAATTCGACCATTTTCCAGGTACTACATGTACCTGAATAGCGTAATGCCATGCACCGGTACAGTAACTGTCCTGGAAGTGTTGTCTTGTTGTTTGCTGTGTTTGTGTCTGCTTCTTCTGCCTGTGTTTCTCCAGCGCTCGTCGATGTCTTCTGCCAACAACACATCACCGATCGAAAGGGGGATATGTAGTATATCAGCGCGAATCAAACAATTTGGGAGAGTCGATTAGAAGTAAAAACACTACAGACTCACATTCCACAAGAGGCCCCCCATCATAAATCTGACGTTTCATAGCTGGCGCCAGAACGCCAGCCTGAAGCAGACCTAACTAACCAAGAACTTGCAAAATTAACACAAAGACACTTCTTCATAATCAAATCCTTCGAATAAGGAGATTGTCAAATTTGGAGCAAGTAACCAAGATTAATGGTCAAAGAGATGCACATTTTGAACATCACATGATTAAAGTCATTAGCGATATGGTTGGTTTTCCCCCACACACAGGACACAACGGAAATTCCTTCCCTAAACTTTTGACCTCCCAGCTTAGAGAACAGACCCTCACAGAAGGGCACAGAAAACTGTCTATTGATGTACATATGCACCCAAAATTATGCTTAAAGGACTCATGAGCAACTCATCATTTCTCTGCATAATTTCCTATTCATATATGTAACCCATACATTTGTCTATTATGTTTTAATCACTCATTGTGTATGTCCCTTTTGATAACTCTTGAATAGTTTAATGGTTTATATTGATGTTTGATATGTCCGAGTTGGAAATCGCATTCTCAAAATGTTCCTGTAATTCAATTCTTTGCGAAATGTATTATAGTCTTGTTATAGAAATCATGTCCAAATTTATCTCTGCAAAGAGCGGGAATTTGGGATCACGGGACTAATAAGATAACATTGGGATTTGTGGTTTGGAAGGTGAAACCAGCAGCCCACCGGAGTTCAGCCAATGTTCTAATTGGTCAAGACATCATTTTGGGAGGTGTCCAAAGGCTGAGTTTAAAAACTCAAGGACACCCTCAAATCTCTCTCTTCTCTTGCAACTTTTCTTACTCCTTGCAACGCTCTTCATGTGCTTCGCGCCGCCGCGTCTCGACGCCGCCTGGCCTGCATGCCAGCCTCCTCATCTAAAGGAAACATGAGGAGATCACCACACCTCTATCTTTTCCTTTAATCCTTTTTATTTCTTTCCGTTGAGAGTTTCGTTTCTAGTTAAGTTTGTGCAAGCCGCGACCGACCTAAACGTCTGCGCTGACCTCAACTTCAACAGCACGCAACTCTCATATCCAGCCAACGCCCAAGAAGACATCGCATTGACCGACCACCAACCAATCAGCAACCTCGGGAAAGCCCCCTTTTTGAAGCGACGCAACCAAAGGAATTCCCAAAGGCAATGCGCAAGTAACCTCTAGAATCTTACTGAACTGGTGCATTTTGATATAAAGTTTAATAACCTCTTTGAGAGACTCAATACGAGGGTTAATTAAGTGATTGATGGTTGTTCAGGTCTAAGCAAATGCACATTGCTATAACTTGGGACTTCATATTTTCATTCCTTTAAACTCATTCTTTCCTCATTTTCTCTTTCTGCAACCTGTGTGAATGCGTGTGTTTATGTTAGTTTAGTTTGTATGTGTTAGGTTTATCCAATAAATTCATATTTTTATTAAGTATCTTGTGTTTCGTGCTTACAAGTTATTGCCTTAAACTGCTGATTTTGCTACTGTGCTTATATATAGTGTTTTCACTATATTCTGGATAGTAATATCCATTGCAGAGTTTCTGTTAGACGACTTGTGAATGAATCGCGCGTCGACTCTGAAACAGCCGTAAAACAGCGATTCTGTTCAAATTCCCTATTGAATCATATTCGATTCCCTTTGAGCTAAATTATAAATTATTATGTAATTAATCCCTATTACAATCTTACAATGGGCATATTAGAGAAACCAATACAAATAGTCCAACAAGGGGGGGGGGGGGGACATTGGGAAAAACCAAATATACAGTCCATGGGGCGTGACAACTTCTAATTAAATTTGAGTATAATACACATTTAGACTGTGTTTCTGATTAAATAAAGCAATAATTGATGTCATAAAACCATGAGTATGTTTTGATTTAAAGGTCAGTTATACAGTAGCTTACATGAATTAAAAAACTTAAAGTTAAATCATTTTAAATATACTGATTTATTCATTAATGTGCACTATGTTATATTTTTTAAACAAATTACTTTGCTTTAGACCAGGCGTGCCCAACCCTGTTCCTGGAGATCTACCTTCCTGCAGAGTTCAGCTCCAACCCTGATCAAACACAACTGAATCAACTAATTAGGATCTGAAGGAGCACTTGATAATTATTTCTGCTAATAATCCCACATAAATTCAAATAAATTAATACTCTCAAAATATTATAACTTTAATTACTACAATTTAATTCTTGTAATTTCGACTTTATTCTCAAAACATTACGATTTTATTCTCGTAATTATAGCTTTCTTCTTGAAATATTTCAGCTTTATTCTCGCAATTTTGATTTATTTTCAAAATATTACAACTTTAATCTCATAGTAATTGGCTAAAAGTTTTTAAATACATAAATACATTTACATTCTACCAATAAAATTATGCTAGACAGACTTTTGTAAGGAAAGGGCCTTTGTGACTTTTTATAATTACTAGTGATTTTCAAGTTGAAATTGTATATAATGCATACCAGTGACTGTAAAATATGTATTTTAGGATGTATTTAGGAGTGACATAGTTTTGATATTTGGATTGTTTTAGACTATTTTTGATTGGTGTATAGCCTGGTTTTGATACACAGACCTTCTAGTAGTGTGTTTTGGGACATTCCATTGGGATTAAGCCGTTTTAAAGGGGTCATCGGATGCAAAACTAACTTTTACATGTTGTTTAAACATTAATGTGTGTTGTCAGTTTGTGTACACAACTACCCTACAATGATAAAAATCCACCCAGGGGTATTTTTTTAATCTTTAAAAGTAATATCCCTTTTTAAAAATCAGGTCATTCCCAGCTTCTTGTTGTTGTGACGGCACACAGTTGATTGACATGAGCATCTTACCTTAGACCTGCCCTCAACGAGCTGAAACAGTCCCAATACGATCACCATTGTGTGAATCAGGTGTAGAGGAAGACTCTAATTGAGCGATTGAGGTGTTCTGTTGTTGGATGTAATAATGAACAAAGCAGTAGTCATTTACTCCCGACATCTGAGCTGCTGAGGAGGCAGAGGATGACGTTACTTTAGTCTTTAAAAGGAAAACGCCGATCCCGATCTACATATGCATCTATGTTCCTGTGAATCATTCGTGATGCAGCTTCACCCACAGCAGAAGTGAGTTTTTTTTTTATGCATCTTTGCAAATAGCCTTTCTTAATAATGTACTTGCTGGCAAGTTTTGCCAATGAACGCAGCTAAATGCGGCTAAACGTGGCTAAATGTGGCTAAATTAAACATTACACCTCATAATCCCACAGCAGAGAGGGGCGGGGCGAGCAGAGCTCATTTGCATTTAAAGGGCCCATGCAATAAAATGAGCTGATATTTTGCAGAGCTGATTTTGACAAGGTGAAAGGGTGTTTTTTGTACACTACTATTGAGAATTTTTAACCAAAGTATATGACAGACTTTTTATTAAGACCCTAAAGATTCATATGAACTTGTGGAAAATGGGCATCCGATGACCCCTTTAACATGCTGCCAACATGCTGACCAGCTAAAACCAGCCAACCATTCTAGGCTGGTTTTAGCTGTTTTTTTTTTTTTTTTTTTTTTTTTTTTCAGCAGGGTTTCCATTAAAACCAATACCATTTTCATTATAACCATTAAAACCTTTACTTCTATCTGGGTTTCTATTGTTTTAATTTTTCACCGGGGGATGAAAATGGCCAGACTAATTGCTAATTAATAATTACTCTGCACTTCTTTCAGTCATGCACATTTAAACCATTCACTGAAATATGTGAGAGAGCTGGTTGGTTTTATTCAGTTCAGTTAAAGATAATTGAAGCTAAAAGTAAACACAGTGGCTTCAACAAAACAAATTGCTCTGTATAAAATATTCTGATTTATATGTTGCCTTCTAAAAAAATATTTCAGCAGAATATCTTTCTGTTTACGTGCCTGTGAATGAAGAAAGACTTTGCCTGTGGAGGGTGTAATTACAACGGCTAATGCTAACTAGCTAAACAGTGACATTTTTAAACTGTTAAGCATCCAATCGAAAGTCACGAACTACGTCTCCACATGTCTCTGCAACCCAAAGAACAGGTATTATTGAAAACAGGCTATTGGATCAATGTTTTTTGTGTGCATGTTGTGTATTCTGTCTGAGTGAAATAGAATGTGTGGAGCAGAGGATATTGGATAACCTATTGGGTGTGTTATCATTTTCTGCTTATGAAGCAGGTTCTCTCTGCTGAGATCATTTGGCTGTTCTAATTAAGGGGCTTTAGGAAAGAGCAGCAGAGTGGAACAGGTTTCCATTTTAAAAGCCAGGTGTTATTAATCTTCCCCTTGCTCAGGGGTTTGTGTGCATGTATGTGTATGTGTTAAAACATTTCATGACCTGGCATTGAGGAAGCCGTCCAGGTGACCTCTCCTGAAGCACATTAAAGGTTTTAAATTCATTTTAGTCTCCTCACACATTAGCTTTGTTACTTCTGTAACTTTGGCCTATCTATCGCCATCTGTGGTTGAAACATAAAATTACAGGCCATTGCATTTAACATCAGCTGGACTCAGTTTGATTTAGATGGACAAGATCAACTAGATCCAACGAGATCATTTACAAATCGCTTGAACACGCCAAGGAAGTTTTCTGAATTTAAATTTGGCTGAACAACACGATGGGTGACTCAATGCGAGAGATGTCATTTTGGTTCAACTGTTCCTTTAAATGTGAACTTTTCTGCTTGTTTTGACCTCTGGCATGTTTAATGAATTCATGTCTTTAACCTCTCTGATGTTAAATCCAGCTCAATGTCATTTGTAGTTAGTAATTACTCAGTGTTTTTCTGCATGTCTGTAATTTACTGTGAAATGAATATGACATATTCTGTTTTGTTGTACATTTTAGGTTAATTACACCCTGTTACATTTAATTATGGAAATCAAGTGAGTGGAATTCTGTTTCCGTAATGAAGAGAATCCTATTTGCGTTAATATGTTGCTGTGAGGAACGAATAGGCCGTTTCTGAAGCATGTATCACTGACTACCATAACTGAGCCTCTAGCAATACAAAGACATTTGACAGACTCTCATGCTAAAACTGGTTCATTAGCCATTTCCAGTCTGTACATCGATTCTCTTTTGTTGTTCCCGACTAGTTTAGCTTCTGGATACAGATTTTGCATTGGACTTTAAATGGCAGCTCAACATCGTACCAAAATAGTACACAAAATATCCTAAAGCCTAGCAATATGAAGATGAGTGCAAATTTCCCAGTTGAACAAAACAGCATATGCTGTTTAAGTAGGTTTTGAAGCATGAATGCTGGTTTGTTTCCTTAGCTGGTTATGAGCTGGTTCAAGCTGGTAATACAGTGAGGGAAAAATTATTTGATCCCTGCTGATTTTGTACATTTGCCCACTTTTAATGGTAGGTTTATTTGAAAAGTGAACGACAGAAGAACAACAACAACAAAAAAAAAAAAATCCAGAAAAACGCATTTCAGAAAAGTTATAAATTGATTTGCATTTTAATGAGTGAAATAAGTTTTTGATCCCATATCAATCAGCAAGATTTCTGGCTCCCAGGTGTCTTTTATACAGGTAACAAGCTGAGATCAGGAGCACTCTCTTCAAGAAAATGCTGCTAATCTAAGCTTGTTGCCTGTATAAAAGACACCTGTGCACAGAAGCAACCAATCAATCAGATTGTAGACCTACACAAGGCTGGAATGGGCTACAAGACCATCGCCAAGCAGCTTGGTGAGAAGGTGACAACAGCTGGTGCAATTATTCGCAAATGGAAGAAACACAAAATAACTGACAATCTCCCTTGGTTTGAGGCTCCATGCAAGATCTCACCTTGTGGAGTTTCAATGATCATGAGAACTGTGAGGAATCAGCCTAGAACTACACGGGAAGATCTTGTCAATGATCTCAAGGCAGCTGGGTCCATAGTCACCAAGAAAACATTTGGTAGCACATTATGCTGTGAAGAACTGAAATCCTGCAGCTCCAGCAAGGTCCCCCTGCTCAAGAAAGCACATGTACAGGAAGTTTGCCAGTGAACATCTGAATGATTCAGAGGAGAACTAGGTGAAAGTGTTGTGGTCAGATGAGACCAAAATCGAGCTCTTTGGAATCAACTCAACTAGTGTTTAGAGGAGGAGGAATGCTGCCTATGACCCCAAGAACACCATCCCTGCCGTCAAACATGGAGGTGGAAACATTATGCTTTGGGCGTGTTTTTCTGCTAAGGGGACAGGACAACTGCACTGCATCAAAGGGATAATGGACGGGGCCATGTACCTTCAAATCTTGGATGAGAACCTCCTTTCCTCAGCCTTAGCATTGAAAATGGGTCATGGATGGGTATTCCAGGTTGACAACGACCCAAAACACACGGCCAAGGCAACAAAGGAGTGGCTCAAGAAGAAGCACATTAAGGTCCTGGAGTGGCCTAGCCAGTCTCCAGAACTTAATCCAATAGAAAATCTGTGGAGGGAGCTGAAGGTTCAAATTGCCAAATGTCAGCTTTGAAACCTTAATGACTTGGAGAGGATCTGCAAAGAGGAGTGGAACAAATCCATCCAGAGATGTGTGCAAATCTGGTGGCCAACTAAACGAAACCTTGAAGAGCCTTGTGAATGCCAAAAAGGGTTTTGCCACCAAGTATTAAGTCATGTTTTGCAAAGGGGTCAAATGCTTATTTCATTCATTAAAATGCAAATCAATTTATAATTTTTTTGAAATGTGTTTTTCTGGATTTTTTTGTTGTTATTCTGTCTCTCACTGTTCAAGTAAACCTACCATTAAAATTATAGAGTGGTCATTTCTTTTCTCACTGTAAGCTGGTCATGTGCTGGTCCTAAGCGTCTCCTGAGCAAGACCGGTTGCTTAGGACCAGCACGTGACCAGCTAAGGACCAGCTCAAACCAGCATCCATGCTTCAAAACCTACCTTACAGCATATACTGTTTTTTTTCTACAGGGTTGGCTTCTACAAAGAGACAGATGACTAATTTATTCTAAAATACAAAGACGATTGATTTGATTTGAAATGAAAAGATATGAAAGTGTTTTCTTCTTGATTTTAAACGTTGATATGGCTTTTCATTCGATCTCCCAAAAGGCTGTTTACACAAAGCAAGTTTTCTATTCCACTGCATGACTTATCCATTGTGTTTGTATGTAAACACGCACTAGACAGGCACATATGACTCTTGTGCTCATGCCTTGCATCTTTTTAAAATAAGTTAAAATAAGTTCAGCTTTAAAAAAAAAAAAACTCATCTTGAGACCTTGCGCTTTTCCCTCATTACATTGCCCGTGTCTCACATTTCAAAGCAAACTATGCAGTTATATGATTACTTGCATTTTAATATTTGCAGTTCATCATTCTTTTCTTTGTTCATGACCCTATCACATACCTGTTGAGAATCACTCATTTAAACTATCCGTTTCATTCTTTGTAAACGCTCTGCTTTTGACTAGAAATGTCATATCTCTGCTTTCATTTCTCATCTGATCAATAGAAGTCTGTCCACTGGGGTTGTACCTCCAAATCTCAAAACTGCTGTCTCTCCATTACTCAGAAACCTGGCACAGCTCCTACCATATTTACTTACTACAGGCCTGTTTTTAATCTCCTATTTGCTACGGTTCTGGAAAAAGTAACTGCTCCACAACCGCAATCTCATTTAGAACTTAATCATCTCTATGAACCACTTCAATCAGGTTTTTGTCCACTTCACTGCACCGAGACCACATTGCTCAGGGTGGTCACTGACCTCCTTTTATCTGCTGAATCTGGGTTTCTTATCTTTCTTTCACTTCTCAATCTCAGCTCTGCTTTTGATACCGTCTTTCACAAAACTCTCCCTGTCTGTCGTTCTGCCCTTGGCATTTAAGGCACTACACTTTCCTGGTTCACCTCATACCCTTCGGATAAACAGTTCTTCATCACTCTTCAAAGACATAAATCCCACACACTCCTTTTAATTATGGTGTTCCTCAAGGATCTGTTCTCGGTCCTCTGCTCTTTAAACTCTACATATTTCCCTTTGATACTATCCTGCGACTAGTCTTAAAAGCCACTTCTATATTAATGCCACATTGCATCAGTTCCAGTTACATCTCACCACTTGTATGTGTATGTATGACCTCTCTTTTAAAGCACATAATAAGGTTTTGAAATTATTTTTGTTCTTCTCAAAGAGTAAATTTGTAGCTGTAGTTAAAACGTTAAATTATATCACTGCTTTTTCATTTGTGCTCAGTTTGATTCATTAACAAATCAGACAGGCCAAAGTGATTCATTCACAAATCGCCACTTCACAAATTCTCTCAAACATACCAGGCACAACTGAGATGGATGTCAAGATGTTTTGTGAATAAAGATTACTTGTGATTTAAAAATGTCAATGAACTTTATTAAAATATATACTTACCAAAATCATTACTCATAGGGAGTAGCAGTTCCTAATCGTAAAATGAAAGTGGGACGTATTCTAAATCTCAGTGCTACTTTATGATAAACCTTTCTTAAAGGATTAGTTTATTTTGGTTGGAGCATATAAAAAAGGGAGGGAAAAATAAAAAAATATATATTTTATTCATATTTTATGCAATGTAATTTATACAGAACACATTTAGGCAAAAATATATTTATTAAAAAAAAATAGCATGCATGTGTATAGAGGACTCTGGGAAGCGTTGAAGATCCAAATGTCACGTTGGAGTAAGGGTCTGGGTCCAGATGCAGGGAAGTATTTTTAATTTAAACAAAACACAAACAAAAGGCCAACACGGCACAAACACGACTTGAAATGCAACACAGACAGAACTGAAAACACGAGCTGAGTACAGAAATCCGGAACGTGAGGGACAGACATCAGAAGACAATGCAGACACGATGAAGAGTGGGAAATGAGAGTTCTTATAGTCCTTATCCTTAATAGTGAGCAGGTGTAAGTGATAATGACATCTAGACAGGTGATAACAATTAGCAGTGCAGGGAACAGCGACCTCATGTGGCTGAGGGAAGCCCCACAGCCCAGATCATGACATTACCCCCCCTCAAGGGAACGGCTTCCAGACGTTCCCAAACAAAATCCTGGAGGGAGGAGGAACGGTGGAAGGTGAATCAGGGGGAGGGACGGCGGGCCAGGCCCGTGCAGCGGAGGAACGTGAGCGGACACCGCCGCCAGAGGAACATGAGCTGGCCTCGCCGCCAGTGGAAAGTGAGCTGGCCTCGCCGCCAGTGGAATGTCCGTGGGCACCGCAGCCCGAGGAACGTGAGCTGGCCTCGCCCCCAGTGGAACGTGAGCTGGTCTCGCCGCCAGAGGAACGCGAGCTGGCCTCGCCACCAGTGGGACGTCCGTGGGCACCACAGTCAGAGGAACGTGAACTGGCCTCACCGCCAGAGGAACGTGAGCTGGCCTCGCCACCAGTGGAACGTCCGCGGGCACCGCAGTCAGAGGAACGTGAACTGGCCTCGCCGCCAGAGGAATGTCCGCGGGCACCGCCGTCAGAGGAACGCGAACTGGCCTCGCCGCTAGAGGAATGTCAGCGGTCACCGCCGCGTCAGGAACAGAGAGCGCGGTCACCGCCGCGTCCGGAACAGAGAGCGCGGTCACCGCCACGTCAGGAACAGCGAGAGCGGTCACCGCCGCGTCCGGAACAGAGAGCGCGGTCACCGCCGCGTCAGGAACAGCGAGAGCGGTCACCGCCGCGTCAGGAACAGAGAGCGCGGTCACCGCCGCGTCCGGAACAGCGAGCGCGGTCACCGCCGCGTCCGGAACAGAGAAAGCGGTCACCGCCACGTCAGGAACAGAGAGAACGGTCACCTCCGCGTCCGGAACAGAGAGCGCGGTCACCACCGCGTCCGGAACAGAGAGCGCGGTCACCGCCGCGTCAGGAACAGAGAGCGTGGACACTTCCGCTTTCCCACGGAAGAGCCACTCCACCCCCACTGCAAAGCGGGAACGCCGTCGCGCCGACTCGGCCCTACAGGCCTCCATCTCGGCCAGTTGGAGGTAAATGACCTCCTCGAACCGAGCGGCCGACGCCGCCTCAAACGCCGCCGCCTCCTCAGAAAAAAAAAATTACTCCCCGCTGGACCCATCTGTGGAGTCTGCATTCTGTCACGTTGGAGTAAGGGTCTGGGTCCAGATGCAGGGAAGTATTTTTAATTTAAACAAAACACAAACAAAAGGCCAACACGGCACAAACACGACTTGAAATGCAACACAGACAGAACTGAAAACACGAGCTGAGTACAGAAATCCGGAACGTGAGGGACAGACATCAGAAGACAATGCAGACACGATGAAGAGTGGGAAATGAGAGTTCTTATAGTCCTTATCCTTAATAGTGAGCAGGTGTAAGGGATAATGACATCTAGACAGGTGATAACAATTAGCAGTGCAGGGAACAGCGACCTCATGTGGCTGAGGGAAGCCCCACAGCCCAGATCATGACACCAAATGCAGGCTTTATTGAACAGATCGTGGTCAGACAGGCAGGGTCAATATCCAAACAGACAGTAACACGAAGGCAAGACAAAAGCGTAATCCAGTAATCAGGCGTGGGTCAAATCCAATTGAGCAGTCCAAAGTAGCAAAATAACAAAACAGTGAAACAAGGTAAAACTATGGCTAAGAAACAAAACTATGGCAATGAAACAAGAACAAGGCAAGAAAATCAGAGAAATGCTTTGTAGAGTCCGCAATAGCAAATCAATACTTCGCCAGGCCTGTTTGGTTTAGGCCCTGCTTATATGGTAGACAAACAGGAAGTTACCACAGAGGCAGCAGAGGGAGCAGCAACAGTCAGTGTGAGTAAGGGCTCCCTCTGCTGGCCTGGCGTTACAGCATGTTAGCACATTTAGGGCCCAAGCACCGGTGGTGAAAGGACCCTTTTGGAATTCCTCTGTTTATTATTATAATTCTCCAAAATGAATTGCATTGAATTGCTAAACATGCTCGAAAACTCATGAAACTTTGCACACATATAGTACTGGCAAAAATGTACATCTGATATGGGTTTAGAAGTGGGTGTGGTAAAATGGCTTGATAGCGCACCTATACACGTTCAGCGGAGTGCACTTTGAGCTACGCTTCACGTACATGCATGAATATCGGTACACACATGTAACACACCAATACCTACAAAAAAGTCTCTTGGAGCAAAATCCGAAACCCAACAGGAAATCGTTTATTTAAATTTTCTCAGCAAATTTTGCCATGCTCCTCCTAGAGATTTATTCAGATCAAAACCAAACTTGGTCAGGCCTGACAGATTTTCGATGTTTCACCATGAAATATAATCATAGCGCCACCTGTTGGCAGCAGGATATGTCATATCTTACACTAACTCAAACATACCAAGTGCTGGCCTGAACACATCTACATGCCAATAATCAGTTATAGGCATAGCGCCACCAGCTGGCAGCAGGAAGTTTGGCACATATAAATGACTTTGACAAATTTCTCCTATATTTACTATATTAAAAGCATACTGCCCACCATTTGCTGTTTTCGTAAAGCCACCGGTCAGCGATGAGTCTGGGTGCAAAGGGCCCTTTCACTGCTACTTGTAGCTTTAATGGGTCATTATTATTATTTATGAAGCACATATTCTGTATGACCATATTCTACATCCTTAATCCTACCCAGTACCTAAACTTAACAACTACCTTACTAACTATTAATAAGAAGCAAATTAGGAGTTTACTGAGGCAAAAGTTGTAGTTAATAGTTAGTTAATAGTGAGAACTGGACCTTAAAATAAAGTGTGACTGATGATTCTCAACTATGAAAGATATTATAGAATGATTTGATATACTATTTTAGTTATTGCAATTTTGTTTGTTAAATTAATCGGTATTCCTATTCCTATGTATCTACACACTGTATCTAATTTGCATGTTAATGTGTTCCTGGGGCAAACTGTAATGAAAAAAATGGGGGTAATAAGCAACATTTTTATAAGAATATCTCATTTTATAGAAATATTTATCTATAATTTCTTTCCCCATTCCCCTATTCCACTTTCACAATACAGCACTATTCAACCTCAAAGTTCTTCTGAAAATATCCAAAAGTGGATCATATTCCACCATCTTTATAGTACTGTATAAAATGACTTCAACTTCTTTAAGCTCTTCATAAGCTTGCACCTGAAAATCCCATTGATCTTCTTCAATCACAAACTCCTGTACATCTGTCTTCTTGCTCTAGTCTCACTGTCCCCTCAGGTTCAGCCTCTAATCCATGAGAAATGTCCTTAACATCTCATTCATATCTGATTTGTTCCTATGTTTATATTGTTTACACCTTTGTTGCTTGTAATGATTATGTAAATTATGAACTAAAGGTTATATATAGATAACTTAGATAAACAAAACAAAATGCTATTATTATTTTGTTTAATATTCCTATTTTCTGCATTCTGACAGTGATTGATCGTGGCTATCTTGTGCTTTTGGTTGACGTATTTTTCCTGGATCGTAATGCAACAAAATTACCACTTTACACTCTCAGAAATGAGAGTGTGTGGGCTCAAATGTGTTTGCCAGAAACTTTCATTTCCCACCTTCTTTTGCTTTGTCTTTTTCCACCTCCTCAGTCTGTAGGCTGCAGGCATGGATGTATTTTCATGCTTTGGTTTCATCCAAAACATTCTTTATACAAAACTTGAAAAGAAGAGCCTTTTAATTATCATTATTGTACTTTATTTCTAACTTCTGAACATGTAAGCTCAGTGCACCTGTGTTGGATTCATTTCAGTTTGATTGTCAAAGTCTTGGCAGCGAGATCAGCACTGTGCCATTAATATGCTGCTCCCACACACACTGTGTGTGTTTGTATTGTGTTAGATAAATATGGATTTCTCTCTCACACACTCCTACTTACACCATCATTACTCATCTTCTGGACATTTTGGTGATGAGCTGAAAGATGCTGCTAGGATATCAACACTGCAAAAATCATTTTCTTTATTCAGATGTTTCCAGTAAAATATCTAAACATTCATAAAACCAAATCAATACTACTTGGGTATTGGAAAACTTGGTTAATAGAATTTATTTTAGTGAATATATCTTGATTGGCTGAAGTTTTTCAGCCAATCATTTTTTCAAAATAAACCTCTAAAATGCATGTAACATGATTTATGTTAGATTAGGGATCTTGTTATGGATGTTTACTGGAAAAATAAGGAATAATTTACAGTAATGTATGGCTTACTGTACATTATTCCACTATTTACCCAATGAATATAAGACATTTTTTGTATTTTGTGTTTCCCAGGGCAATGGGCAAAAACAGTGATATTTAAAGTAGTGCTGTTTAAACGATTAATTGCGATTAATCACATCCAAAATAAACGTTGGGTTTTCAACTCCAGTCCTTGGGCCTCCCCGCACATAATGTTTTAGATGTCTCCCTGTTGAACGGGTTAACAAGTTAATGAGATAATGAAGTGGCGATTGGGTCATTAATGACAAAAAAAAAAAAAAAAATAGTGATGACATTTATTGAGACTTTAGTAGCTTGTTTGGTGATGTTGAGAGTTCATATGTTTATCTGATTAGATGGCCAACTAGTTCAGTGGCTGTTCTTGAGATATTTTTTTTAGTTCTTCATAATAATTGATCAGTACAACACTGTTTAAGAGCACTAAACTGAGGTCAACACAGACAAAACACAATACCCAAACATAAACACATAACTAACTTCATCTGATGTTAAAGTATTTAGGCTGTGCTTTGCTGTAATATAAATCTTTGAAAACATTATTACTGCAGTCCAAAAACAAGTGTAAAGTCAAGAGATCAATTAAAAGAAACAATAAACACTATAATGCGACTTTTTATTGTCCATGTTTTCCTCAGTGATTTTGTTTGTTAACAGCAGGTGTTCATCATTAATGATTCAATCATCACTTCATTATCTCATTAACTTGTTAACGTGTTCAACAGGGAAACATCTAAAACATTATGTCCGGGGAGGCACGAGCACTAAGTTGAAAACCCCTGGTTTATATAATATATATGTGTACTGTGTATATTTATCATGTATATTTACTGCAGTAGGTTTTTTGTTTTTGTTTTTTGTTTTTGTTTTAAATAAGCCTAGAAATAGTAATGGAGGAATGTTGATTTTTTTTTTTTTTTTTTTTTTTACTTTTTGTATTACTATATTAAAAGATTACTATATTATGTAGAGTATTATAAGAGAGAAGGACTAAGTGAGTGTGATTACCTGCATCTGATACAGCATTTATTATTCAGCTCAATCTCATATTCACAATAAAACATAGATTGACTGTCTGCTGAGAAAAGCGCTATCTTTGTTGTACTATCTTTTCATCTGTTAAGGGTGATTTCCGACGACACCGCAGCTCAATTTGTTGGTTGCGTTTTGTAATGTTGAGAGTTCATATGTTTATCCGATTAGATGGCCAACTAGTTTAGTGGCTGTTCTTAAGATATTTTTTTTTAGTTCTTCATAATTATTGATCAGTACAACACTGTTTAAGAGCACTAAACTGAGGTCAACACAGACAAAAGACAATACACCATATCCAAACATAAACACATAACTAACTTCATCTGATGTTAAAGTATTCTGGCTGTGCTTTGCTGTAATATAAAACATTATTACAGCAGTCCAAAAACAAGTGTAAAGTCAAGAGATCAATTAAAAGAAACACTATTATGTGACTTTTTATTGTCCATGTTTTCCTCAGTGATTTTGTCTGTTAACAGCAGGTGTTCGTCATTAATGATTCAATCATCACTTAATTATCTCATTAACTTGTTAACGTGTTCAACAGAGAAACATCTAAAACATTATGTCCGGGGAGGCACAAGCTCTGAGTTGAAAACCCCTGGTTTATATAATATATGTATGTGTACTGTGTATATTTATCATGTATATTTACAGCAGTAGGTTTTTTGCTTTTGTTTTAAATAAGCCTAGAAATAGTAATGGAGGAATGTTGAGTTTTTTTTTTTTGTTTTGTTTTTTTTACTTTTTTTATCACTATATGAAAAGCTTACTATATTCTGTACAGTATTATGAGAGAGAAGGACTAAGCGAGTGTGATTACCTGCATCTGATACAGCATTTATTATTCAGCTCAATCTCATATTCACAATAAAACATAGATCGACTGTCTGCTGAGAAAAGCGCTATCTTTGTCTTACTATCTTTTCTTCTGTTAAGGGTGATTTCCGACGACACCGCTGCTCAATTTGTTGGTTGCGTCTTACAAGGTGTTGTTAAAAGTAAAAATAACAACAAAGGCGGAGCACTGATATAGCACTAAAGTTGTGTAAAACTGTAAAGTTATAAAACCTTGCCCACAGCTAAAATTATCATATGACTTTATTATCACATGGCACAGCTGATGTGAAAATGAATTTTAGCTCATGTTTACCACTATAAAGACATCAGAGCCTTTAGCAAACTCTAGAAGAGCTGGCCGATGTATAAAGACTTAAGAATATAAGACTTTGAATGTCTTTTTCTCTCTGGTTACCTTTTATGGAGGATTGGAATAGAAATGTTTCAACATGCTACAAAATGCTTTGAATTAGTTCAGTAATTGTAAATCTACCAAAATCATGGGCATAAATATTGAAATTAGTCTGTTCAGACTCTGACGCTTAATTTCCATCATTTATTTGCTTTGGGCTAATTGAGTGAGCTATGGTGTGTGATTGTGTGTGGTTCACATGACTGTCTCTTTCTATCTCACTGTGGATTCTTATTGCTGGAGCCACTGAGGCAGGAAAATGAACAAGGCCCAATTTTCTCTCTGCAAAGTAAAATTAGACAGCAAACTAAATGAGGTAGTGCTGAAAGAAAGCTGAAAACAAAGCTGTCATGTAAGAAGATCGGATGTCTGCCCACTCACTGCAGATCAGAGTCTCTGACTTCACATTAAAAATCTGATTCACTAAATCTCAGAAAAAGAGAGTAAAGAGATAATATGTTCGGTTTTTACACATCAGCAGTCTTGAGAGTTGTAATGACGCTAATAACTTTAGTTCCCCTTCCGGGAACTCGAGCTGCGTCATCAACGGTTTAGGGGAACACCATTGGCGAACCACGCTCTGAATACGTGTGCATAGTCCAATAGAAAGAGGCGTGACGTCACGAACGTGATGATGTCACCAACCAGGAAGCTATAAAAGCATGTGCGCCGGCAACGGCGTCAGCTTCTGTCATTCAGCGAAGCGCTCTGTGTCTTTGTGTCTGTTATTCCACCTTTTTTGTGCAAGTTAGCACAGCTTTCTTTTTATGGAATATGTCTGGTAGCAAGAGTGTTGCTAAGAGCGAGGGCAGATCACGTTTTAGAGTGTGTGTTCCTCCCTGTCGGCGTTACATTTCCAATGGGGATACACACACTCTATGCGTGGTCTGCTTGGGATCAGAGCACGCACAGTCAGCTCTTGAGGGGGCTGGCTGTCCGCACTGTGACCGTCTGCCGGTGCAGGTGCTTCGATCCCGGAAGACTCTCTTTGAGGAGGGAGCCTTCACCAGCGCTCCTCACGGGGGTGGCCCAGTCACCTCCAGTCATGCTGCTCCGACAAACCCTTGGTTATTCGATGTTCTTCGTGAACATCGGTCCAAACTTAGGGCTGCCGAGAGAAAATGGCACAAATCTAAGGATCCATCCGACCTCAGTATGTATCAGTCTATGCTCTCATCTTTCTCTACCCAAGTACATACAGCCAAATCTTCATACTTCCACAACAAGATCAACAATTCTCCGAACGCACGCAAGCTTTTCAAAACATTTAATACACTGCTTTGTCCCCCTCCACCACCTCCCACAACTTCTATAACATCTGATGACTTTGCCACATTTTTTTACAGACAAAACTACATCTATTAGTAATAAGTTCTCAGCTCCACACATACAGGAACTAAAATTGACCACACTAACGGCTGGAACTCCCCTCTTCTCCTTCTGTCCTTACTCGGAGGCAGAAGTAACCAAACTTTTCCTCTTCAGCCATCCGACGACATGTCCTTTAGATCCTATCCCCTCACACCTCCTCCAATCAATCTCTCCTACAATCCTACCGGCGCTCACACACATCATCAACACATCTCTTCTAACAGGCACTTTCCCCAGTACATTTAAGCAGGCCCGGGTAACCCCACTGCTCAAAAAAACTACACTTAACTCTTCACTCATTGACAACTACAGACCTGTCTCTCTCCTTCCATTCATAGCAAAAACACTGGAACGGGCTGTTTTCAACCAGCTATCCTTATTCCTCTCACAGAACAATCTACTGGATTCTATCCAATCAGGGTTCAGAAGTGGCCATTCAACTGAGACTGCACTACTGTCTGTCACTGAAGCCTTGCGGACGGCAAAAGCTGATTCCAAATCATCAGTACTCATTTTGCTCGACCTATCTGCACCTTTTGACACTGTGAATCACCAGATCCTCCTGTCCACCCTCTCATCGCTGGGCATCACAGGGACTTCACTTTGCTGGTTCAAATCCTACCTCTCTGGTAGGTCTTTCAGAGTGGCCTGGGGAGAGAAGGTATCCAAAACTCATCAACTGGTCACTGGGGTTCCTCAGGGATCAGTTCTTGGACCCCTCCTCTTCTCCATATACTGTACACTACATCTCTGGGCCCCATCATACAGGCACATGGCTTCTCCTACCATTGCTATGCTGATGACACACAACTCTATCTTTCATTCAAACCAGACGATCCATCTGTAGCTGCACGGATCTCAGGCTGCCTGGCGGATATCTCTGCATGGATGAAGGAACACCATCTACAGCTCAATCTAGCAAAGACTCCTTATCTTTCCTGCCACTGCATCTTTACAACATGACTTCTCCATCCAGTTAGGTTCATCAACAATTACCCCATCGACTTCAGCCAGAAATCTGGGTGTAATCTTTGGAGACACAGAAAGCTAGCGTCGCTGCCCGGGCCCCTCCGCAACGTGGCCGGGACCAGCGACGCTCTAAGTCAGGGACCTCCAAGGCTAGGCCTGACCTGAGGGTTGTGCTCCAGTCTAGGAGGTCCTCAGCTAAGCGGTCCTGACTGGCACTCAGGGCCACTG
>NC_133378.1:12467612-12586083 GCF_049309525.1 Garra rufa
ATAAAAGCGCCCAGAGCATGCGCTTGCACGGCAAGATACGCAGTACTCGTTCCCTCTCTGAGAGAACCGAGGTTACGTTAGTAACCGAGTACGTTCTCTTACGAGAGGTCTCTCGTACTGCGTAAGTATCTTACGCTTGGGGACCCCATGTAAAACGCCGTGCATGCCAGGATCTGATACCATAGACCCAAGGGCAATAGCTCGGGGTTCATACAGTTCATAATCACCTATAGAACTCACAGGGAGTCCGGGGAAGAGGGAGGGGCAACGCCGCACTCTTCCACATAGTGCAGCGTCACTCAAACGCTAATTAAACGTACATACAGGGCGGGGTTACGGCCTGAGCTGACGTAAGAATAAGGGTCTTCACACAGTTTGCCCAGACACATCTTGTGCTATTACTTTCACTGTCGACCCTAGAGCTGTGCTCAGTAGACGCAGCATTCCGAGCTGATAACATCAGGTCAGACAACACTGAACATCTAGACTGACAGCAATCTGGCCTGCAAGGCAGGAACCTCCAGGTTGTAAAACCTTATAAATGTAGACGGAGAGGCCCAGCCCTCCGCCGTACAAATGTCTTGTAGGTTGATCCCACTCGACCAGGCCCACGACGAGGCCACGCCCCTCGTGGAATTTGCTCTGACACCCAGCGGGCATTGCATGCCCTTGGACTCGTATGCCAGTGCAATAGCATCCACTATCCATCTGGATAAACTCTGTTTTGACGCAGCCATTCCTTTAGAATGCCCGTAAAACGAGACAAACAGCTGCTCTGTCTGCCTAAAAGCAGACGAGCGAGACACATAGACTCTTAGCGCTCTAACTGGGCATAAGAGTCTCGCGTCAGCCTCTTCATTCACAACCGGTAAAGTTGACAGGGCAATGACCTGTGCTCGAAACGGTGTGTTAATAGATTTTGGCACATATCCATGCTTGGGTTTGAGTATAACTTTAGAGTCATTAGGTCCAAACTCCACACATGTCGCGCCCACGGAGAGTGCGTGCAGGTCTCCCACGCGCTTCACTGAAGCGAGCGCTAAGAGGAATATAGTCTTAAAAGACAGGTATTTTAAGTCAGCCGCCTGTAGTGGTTCGAATGGTCCGCTCTTCTGAGCAGCATGCGCGTTCCCGCTCTGGCGGGAAACGGAAATCCTCTTCCTCCTTCATGGCCCCCCTCGTCAGCGGCGTCGATGGAAGCGGTGGCATACAGCGGCCGCTTTACGTCCGGAACAGAGGCTGACGAAGTCGATGAAGCAGGCGGGCGAACCGGCGAGCTTTGTCGGCTGGGGGAAGGGTCCGGGGCCCGCTGGGCACGGCGCTTTTTACGGCGCGACACCGCGCGGGCGGGGGAGCAGTCTCAGTGAAGAAGGCAAGGCAAGTCCTCAGAGTCGCCATTGGCATCTGCACGAGCCGTATGAAGGCATCTTTAAAAAGACGCTTTGCTCTCTTAGAGAAACAGTGTGTATCGCAGCGGCGACACACACTGTAGATTATAAAGGATATAGGCGCCGGAAAGCGCAGCAGGAAGGCACGGAAGGCGGCGTGGCCAGCAGCTCCAATGGCTCGTCCCGCTGAGATGCTTGCAGTCGACGGCGGCTTCTTCTCCGGCTCCAGCGATGCGTGTGCTTCGCTTGAAGGATGAAAAAATCAGTGTGTAGCTACCTTCGAGCGATATTTATAGGCTTGAATCACGCCACTTTGGGCGGGAGATGACGTATTAGGCGCGAAATGCCCTCATTGGAGCTGGCACCGCGCCAAGCCTCACTCGATAGGTGCTGCAGTTGCAGCAGAGCAGCCAATAGGCACGCGAGCCGCCTCGCCTATGTCTGCACACTGCGGCAACGCGTTTTACATGAATACAAAATTAAGGATAATTTTTTGGCTTCAATATCTCTCGCGGAAAGGATTTTCCCCAAGCGTAAGATACTTACGCAGTACGAGAGACCTCTCGTAAGAGAACCAGAAGTAACGCTAACTTAAGCATAGTCGAATGTTATTACAGTATTCATTTCAGGGTTCGTACAACCTTTTGAGAGAGAAATTCAAGCACTTTTCAATGACTTTCAAGCATTTTGCACAACTATTTCTAGCACTTTAAGGCTCTTATAAATTTGAATGTTATTTTGATGGCCAAAATGTACTTTGTGGTAAACAAACACTTATGTAAAATTAAAAATACATCAAATCACAATTATAACCAGTATATGGCAATAATAATCTGTATAGTTTATGCATATATGCCCCTTGGCCCCCTTCAATTTTTCAGTTCGATAATCCGGCCCTCAAATGAATCTAATTGAATAGCCCTGATTTAAAGAGTTTCAAACCCTATTATGTGAAAAATGCTATACACCTTAGGCATGCTTTTTCCATCATGAAACAGTGTATTTCATCCTACAGTTCCCTGTATTCCGGAGAGTCTGGTGTCCAATACTAGCTGCAGTGATAATGTAGTCACCATGTCATGGGTGAGCAATGAAGCTGGTGAGCTTTATACGGTCCAGGCCTTAAGTGCTGATGGGTTGTTCTCTGACAGCTGCTCAGGGTTTGGTCAGTCGTGTGATCTCAGATCACTGATGTGTGGTGTGCCATACACTGCCACAGTAAAAGCCCAGGACAGCATCTGCACCAGCCCGCCAAGTCAAGCTGCTCCAATCAGGACAGGTATGTGTAATTATTTTGTGATATGCAGTGTTAGAAACACTGATAAACCATATGGTTCAGAAATATTTACTATACAGTAGTTATTCACTGCAAACCTCAAACATTCCTGTTCCTAATCAGTCTTACAAAAGATTTGATTCACTTCTCTCATGTCTAGTGCCCTGTGTGCCGGATCAGGTGACTGCTAATGTGAGCTGCCAAGGGAATGACCTGTCAGTGTTCTGGGAGGAAAGCGCAGGAGCAGACTTATACACAGCTGTGCTTGAGGACACTAACGGTCATTTCACCAACTGTCAGAGCATGAACCACACCACCTGTACAGTTAACAGACTTGGCTGCGGACAAACCTACCGTGCAAGTGTGATAGCATCAGACGGATACTGTGATAGCTTGCCCAGTGCCGTCATTGATGTTCATTCAGGTAGAAAGCAGTGAGAACAGATTTAAACGCACAGATATACATCAAATCTACTTAGAAGTCTTTTTTATGTTTTTAATCCAAAATTCACAAAACTATGCTTCTATGAATCTCAGTACTTGGCATTTAAATATGATTAAAATTTAAAAATTCTTTTATAATTTAAAATGCATTTGTACATAAATTCAGAATTCCGCTCACTGGTACAAGTGCTCCAAGGTGCATTGAAGATACCATGGTGTTGGATGTAGCATAACATTGTCTGACTGTCACATATTTCTCTGTATTTCAGCTCCTTGCATTCCTCAAAACATTCGGGCACTAATAGACTGTCAATCTGGTACGGCTATATTGTCATGGCAGCCGGGCAATGGGGCAATGCAATACACAGCCGAAGCAGTTAGTGGATCTGGCCATGTGCTCAGCTGTGAAAACATTGATACTAACTGTGAGCTGACAGGACTAGCTTGTGGTGAGAGCTACAACATCACTGTGTTAGCAGAAGGAGAGACCTGTAGCAGCACTGCAACCATGATTGGACACTTGAATACAGGTGAACAAAACCCCTAGGAACATCTCCTAGAATACAACCAAGCAATACCCTAACAAACACCCTACTACACATAACACCTAGCTTACTCTCCAGCCTCCATAGCCTTTACTGTAGCAACAGCCTGGCAACAACTCAGTACACCATAGAAACTAGGGGTACAACAATAAATCAAATTGATTTGATTTTATAAATGCATCGTGATTCTCTCTGGAATCAATTCTGAGCTTAGTTTTTAACAGCAGGTGCGTTAGGGTAGTTAAATGGCGAACACTTAAATACTCACGAAGAAGAGCACTTGTGCGGTCTGCTTTAGTAGTGTAAGTGGCTAAATGTACTGGCACCTCTGCTTTTATGCTTTTATGACACAAGATTAATGTAAACACAGCCCACTGTGAACACTCTTGTAATTTTTTTTCAACATTTTAAAACTTTAAAATAAATAATGATTATTTTAGGTTCAAGTGGTGTGCATGTAAGGAACTGGACGCATACAGAGTATGGCTGTTTCTAAAGCACGCAGTGCCATCTGTGGTTAAAAACTCAGAATTGACTCAAGAGAATCGTGATGTATCAGTGTAAATCGCAGAATCAATCCACAAATCAACTTAGCGTTGCACCCCTAATAGGAACCACATAATAGCATGTTGATAACCACTGAGAACACCTCCCCGATTGCACAGCAATGCCTTTGCAACCATGCACAATTGCTAGCAGTGCCATGACAGGTTTTGTACAACTATACTACAGTATATTTTGCCCAACTATCATAATAATACTAACTTTAATAATAATAATAATAATAATAACTATAGTAATAACTTTCTGTGCATTGTGAACTCAGGTCCTTGTGCACCTCAGAATGTTGAAGTGCAATACGGCCTGTCTATTGGCCAGCTGTCATGGGACAGAAGTAAAGGTGCTTCCACGTACACAGCGCAGGCTGTTACTGATCTGGGATCAGTGCTATCCTGCTCCACCAGTGACACCTCCTGTGCCCTCCATAACGTGTCCTGCAGTCAGACATATGACATCACTGTGACAGCACACAACAGTGTCTGCCAAGGAGCTGCTGTGTCTGCATCAACTACTTTAAACACAGGTACATTAAATTTGCAATTATACCAATGATTTTAGTGCTTTCTGCACTGGTGTCCAACAACTGACTTTGTATGCTTTACCAGAACCCTGCCCGCCCCAGAACGTGCAAACACATCTGAATTGCGCAAATGATGTAGGGACTGTGTCTTGGGAGGAGAGTTTGGGGGCAGTGGCATACATGGCTTTCCTGGAGGGTCGCAATGGACACAGCCTGTCCTGCTACACAACTAGCTCCAGCTGCAGTGTTACAGGGTTAATCTGTGGAACGGTTTACAACACTCAAGTTCGTGCCATTGGAGAAATTTACAACAGCACAGACAGCGAGACAGTTCTCTTCACATCAGGTTAGACATCTAGGAAATTTCAAAACCATTTACGTTCTTTAGGAATTTGTTGCTCTCATGTTTAAATATCAGAGGAGTGTGCCATCTACCAAGCTGTTCATGATTGCTGTGTCTTTGTGTCTAGCCCCCTGTCCACCAGTTTCCAGTTCAGTCACTGTTGACGTGAACTGTGACAATGCCACAGCATTGTTCAACTGGGCCTGGAGTGTTGGAGCTGCATCCTATGTGCTCACTGCTATTAGTAACAATGGCTACATCGCCTCCTGCATTTCCCAAGAGAATTTCTGTAACATCAGTGATCTCGTCTGTGGACAGACTTACACAGTCAAGCTCACATCAATCAATGATGAATGTGAGGTTACTGAGGAGACGGGAGTGACCTTCCAAACACGTGAGTCGCCATGTTTTCTATATTGTTTGCAAAAGAGACAAAACACGTGAAGAAAAGCAATAGAGCTGATAACGGGAATATCAAATGTAACTAATTTGTCGTTTGACCTCTAGGTCCCTGTGCTCCCTTGCATGTGAACGTGGACCTTCATTGCAAGCCTAGCACAGCTATAGTGACATGGGAACAAAGGGACGATGTGCTATACTACCTTGTTAAGGCCACCCTTAGCACAGGAGAAGCAGATGCAGTTTGTAACTCTACAACTGACAGCTGTGAAATGAAGGGTTTGCAGTGTGGAGTGGAGTATACCTTCACCGTTACTGCCTACAGTAGTCACTGCCATAGTGACGTCAGCAGAACTGTACATATTACAACAGGTAGATAATTCTATACTTCAAATTTTATTTTGATCCAAATGCAGCAGGTGTAGACAACCCTGCTTCTGTGTCCTATTTCACAAAGCTGGTTTAAGTGGCCACCCAGGTAAGTTTGAGTTTGCTATCTTTCTGCTACTAAGCAGGTTTTATTCTGGTGCACACACTCCAGACTGTGAGCCTGCAGAGTTCAGCATAAACCCTAATCAAACACACCTGAACAAGTTAATCAAGTTCTTTAGGATCACTAGAAAGTAACAGGCAGGTGAGTTTGATGAAGGTTGGAGCTAAACTCTGCAGGAAAATGGATCTATAGGGCCAGAGTTGAGAACCGCTGCTCTACAATCTAGCACAGGGGTAGGCAAGTTTGGCCCTAGAAAACAGTTGTCCTGCAGAGTTTAGCTCTGAATCTCACCTCCAGCTTTAGTAATCCTGAAGACCTTGATAAGCTTCTTCAGGAATGTTTGATTAGGGTTGAAGCTAAACTCTGCAGGACAGCAGCTCTCCAAGGTCCAAACTCACCTACCTCTGGCCTAGCATACAAACAGATAGATACTTGTCATGTTTATCTTTTTACAAGCATGCAATAAAAAGTGCCACATTGTAGACTTCACATAGTTACATGCACCAGATTTCTTGAAGATTTCTTGAACTTACCTGAAGAAATAAAAAGTTACTGATTACTAGGCTTTAACATCACAATGAAACCTCTGCTGTATCTCTCTTCAGAACCTTGTCAACCAACTCAACCAACAGTTTTAGGATCATGTGATAACAACACAGTTCTCTTGAACTGGAGTCACAGCAGAGGTGCATCAAGCTACACCGTGCATATAACAAGCGATCTAGGATATGCCGACTCCTTCCAAACATCTGAATCTACACTAACAGTGGAGCTTCTTTGTGGACAAACCTACACCTTCACAACAACGGGGGACAATGATGCCTGTGACAGCATACCAAGCAATCCTGCATATTTTACTACTGGTACGAAACTCATAAAGGTTGTAGTGAAAGACCAAATTCAGAATTGCTCAGAAAAAGATTTTCTAAAATTCATACCACATTTGAGCTATGTATCAATCATTGCTTTTTTCGACAGCCCCATGTGTGCCATATCACATTAAGACCTATGCTGAGTGTGAGAATAACATTGGAGCTGTCAGCTGGGCTGGCAGTGATGGTGCCGATATTTACACCGCCATTGCCATTGGGCAGGATAACCACACGCATTTCTGCATAACAAACACAACTTACTGTGTCTGGGAGGAACTGCACTGTGGAGAAATATACTTTGTCCAAGTCGTGGCCAATTCACAAATCTGCAACAGTATGCCCAGTGATGGCACAGTCATTCACATGGGTAAGTGTTTTAGATAAGGCAAAAATAACAAACTATTTTGCAGTTTTGTAGCTGTAAAGTGACTGCATGCTTGTTTTTTCATAATCTAACAATTGGCTGATCGAGATTGCCTGTTTTGTGTACAGCTCCCTGCGTCCCTCAAAACCTGGTGTCCTCTTTCGACTGCAACATGAAAGTGAGTTCCCTCACCTGGGAAGCAAGTGAAAATGCTCAGATGTACCTAGTGTCTGCAGAGTCTGACAGCGGTCACCGGGTGGAACTCTCAACCAATACCACAAGTGCACAGTTCTCCGAGTTCAACTGTGGTCAGTCATACTATCTGGATGTGCAAGCTGTGGGAAATGTATGTCGGAGCCACCCCAGTAATGTTTCAGTACTGCAGACAGGTTAGGACCCTCTTACACACATCCAAATATATGGTGTCAAAAGAAGTAGATAATTTTTTTGCTTTCAAAAGGACAGCACAGGCTTAGCATAATGCTATCTCACTTGTTGAATGACCTTCTTGCAGAGCCCTGTACTCCCACATCTGTCTTTGCCTTTACGGACTGCATTTCCAACATTGCTACTGTATCCTGGGAGCCAGCTGAAGGTGCAGAATACTACACAGCGACAGTGCATGGCCCAGATGGGCCATTGGGAACATGCATGTCCTGGTCATCAAGCTGTGGCATGCCCAAACTGTCCTGCGGTGAAACATACAATGTTAGTGTGATTGCCTCCAGTCGCCACTGTAATTCAACACCCAGTGCACTGAGCAATCTTAACTCAGGTAATGCATGCAAACAAATGACAACATAAAGATAAGGCACAAATACAGTCTCAGTACAGGGATTATACACTAAAGCACTATAGTCACATATAAATTCAGGATCATTTGTGAAAATGATCTTGTGTTGATTCTTGTGTCTTCCTGGTACTTAACCCAATCATGTTGCTATGATTTGATCTGAGGATCAAATTGTCCATAGTTCCAGTTTTTGTCTTGCTTTCACAAATAAGGTTCTCCATCAATTTTCAGCAATCAAATCCCACTGTGAAAATAGCCTAACTAGCCATAGCTTGTATATTCTAAGTAAAGTCTGGACTCTAGTTGACCTTAACACACAGCAAGATTTTTGGCTGTCCCAGATAAAAGATTGGCATTGTAAACCATTGTACAATGTCAGATCTTCCTGTGTCTTCCTGGTACTGAACCCGATAATGCTGCTATGGTTTGATCCCAGGATCAAATCAGATCACTGCTCTATTCAACTAATCTGCATAGCACACCGACAAAATCAAGGAAGCTTGCACTTTTGTTTTTGTCAGCAAAGTTATGCTATCTACGTATAGGGATTTTTTCATATACTCCTGGCTTTGGTGACTTAAGACGATTCTTTCTTTCTCTTTTGCAGTACCCTGTGTTCCTACAGGTGTGTCTGCTGTGCTGGATTGTACCACTGCTGAGGCACATTTGTCTTGGAATGCAAGCATGGGGGCGCTGTACTACGTTGCTTATGCCTGGAGCAGTTCATTCAATTTTGTGTCCTGTCAGAGCTCTGGGGCTCTTACACAATGCACTCTTACAGATCTCATCTGTGGAGATAATTACACTTTTCAGATAATTGCTGTTGGAGATGAATGCTCCAGTTTGCCCAGTCAGGCAGAAAAGTTCCGGACAGGTATTGTTATGTTTGTCTAGCTTTGTTGTTACTGTTCTTGAACTAAAGAAATTAGTTCTTTTTTATTTTTATATATTATTCTGGTGAATTTTAGTATTATATTATGTTTCCTGTAGTTCCCTGTGCCCCAGAGGTAACTGCTTCACACCTGGACTGCTATACTGACTCTGTACTGCTACAGTGGAGTCCCAATGATGGGTCTATTTCCTACACTGCTGATGCCAGGACACCAGAGGGACTGGTCTCCACCTGCTCCAGCAACTCCACTAACTGTGAACTGAGGGGACTAGCCTGTGGACAAACATACAATGTCACTATGGTATCATATGATGGACATTGCCACAGCATGCCTGGTACAGCCCTGGCAGTGGCATCGGGTAGGAAGGAGAAAATGAATTAAAATGCTGCACCTACATGTACACAACAAAGCTTATTTATCTTTTGACTTTTTGCTCTCTGTCTCATACGAACAGTACCCTGCCCACCTGAGAATGTGGAGTCGAATTTGCTCTGTTCTTCAAACTCTGCCCATGTGCAATGGAATCCTGGTGCAGGGGCAGAATCATATGAGGTGCATGCCTTTAGCACAGACGGCCAGGTGACAGGATGTGACAGCACAAATACTTCGTGTGTCATGGCTAACCTTGTATGTGGTTCCATTTACAATGTCAGTGTGCTTGCCATTGGCCACCACTGTAATGTTTCAAGGAGTGAGATCACAACACTGCATTCAGGTTGGTGAAGCCAAATAAAACAATACAATGCAGTTTAACTTTTTTCATATGACAGTGAGTGCTAGCATCTCCCACCACAACTGTAGAATGACTCAAATATAATTTTTCCATTTTGTCCCCAGTGCCATGTGTCCCCAACCACATTCAGGCAAATCTGAGCTGTGGATCTGGTGTGGTTGATGTGTCCTGGCAGCCTAGTCAAGGAGCTTTCTCTTATACTGCTGTCGCTCAGGGCAGTGGGGGCTTTGAATCATCATGCAACAGCAGTAGCACCACATGCAAGTTTAGTAATCTACTGTGTGGACTCACGTACAGCATCAGCGTGACTGCCTCCGACCATGTGTGTACCAGCACACCAAGTCATAGTGTACAGTTGGACACAGGTAGGATGACTGTATGCACATACTTCACAAATATTTACTTGAATACCTATTGTGACAAACTAAATTATTTTGCCTGTCTATTCCTTTTTTCATTCCAGTTCCATGTGAGCCACATGGAATCGTTGCTCAAATGGAGTGCATCAGCCACACAGGTGTAGTGTCCTGGGAACAAGGAGAGCGTGTTGTCTCCTACCTGGTCCAAGCATCAGGTCCAGATGGGCACCAAGTATACTGTAACAGCCCCACCACCAGCTGCAGATTAGTTAGCTTGCACTGTGGACAAGCCTACAATCTCACACTCACTGCCCAGGACAGCCACTGTAACAGCCAAAACGCCTTTTCACAATTGCACTCAGGTTAGGATTTTTTTTTTTCATATTACACCACTCTTCCAGCAACATGAAATGTTTAATATGGCAGTGCTTCAACAACAGCACTCTGCTGCTATCAAATTTAAAGACTGTAGTTTTTCTGATGTAATCAGCTGACAAAACCAAACTTACGATTTTCACTATGCCCATGGATATTAACACCTCATATTCCTCCTCTTACTCAGTTCCATGTACACCTACCAACGTGCAGGCGTCTCTTGTTTGCCTGTCTAACTCTGCGGCTGTGACATGGCAAAGTGCGAGCGGGGCACTGTCCTACCAAGCTGAGGGTATCACTGTAGATGGCACCCATACAGCCTACTGCAACAGCAGCGTACCACACTGCAACCTGGAGCATCTGCTTTGCGGGCAGACATACAATGTGTCTGTGCTGTCTATGGACCACACATGCAGCAGCGAAGAGAGTTTGTTCACACAAGTGCATACTGGTAAGTGGTGCACTCAGACTGTTAAAATGCACACTTGAGTGTTTTTTTTTAAAGCTTAAATAGTTTTTTATACCCCATGCTCAGGATTTGTTTGTAAGTAAGGTAAATTGGGGTGTCTAAACCTGCTCTTGGAGGGGCAGTATCCTGCAGTCTTTAGCTATAACACACTTGCATGGAAGTTTCTAGAGAGTCTGAACACCTTGGTTACTTTGGTTCAGGTGTGTTTAATAAGAGTTGGAGCAAAACACTGCAGGATAGTGGGCCTCCAGGAACAGGTTTGGACACCACTGGTGTAATCACTATGGCACTTTCAAAGCAGCCACTTCAGAACACTTTAGCACCACATTGCAACATGGTAACAGCCACTCAGAACACCTTAGCAACACATACAAACCAAGAACATCCTGGCATTGCACAGGCAAGAATCATTCTCATTTTTAGGATGAGTTTTTAAGTCAATTCTAAACCTCGGATGTATGAAAGGTCTCTTTCTTTTTTAGCGCCCTGTCCTCCTCATACCATTGATGTGGAGGTGAGCTGCTCTGCTGGTTCAATGACTGTCACATGGCCAGCCAATCCAGATGCGGAATCTTTCCATGTCAGGGCAGAAACCAGTGGAGGATCTTTCCTGTCATGTGATTCCACTAGCACCAGCTGTTCATTCAGTGGCTTGCCATGCGGACAGTCATATTCTGTCACTGTGGCATCTGTCAGGGGTGGCTGTCAGAGCCAGCCTAGCACAGCTGTTAATGTCAGCTCAGGTAATATTCACAACAACTTACAATTACCAGTAGTCCACCAATATGGGATGTAAATACATACATAATTCAATGACAGCAAATGAAAAATGGCTTCAATTGATTAAGCAAAATATTTTACTCAATATTATCTCGGATGAGAACTAAAGAGAACTGACAACTAGTGTTGTTATCTACCCATTGAAAAGGTCAGGTGTTTTTGAAACTACAGTACCACTGTGTTTACATCCTACATGGCCATTGTTGTGTTACATTTTGAAAAATTTTTTTTAGAGGTTTTCAAACCGGAAGAACCTTTTCTTTGTTCCTAAAACTATCAGCGGAATTTCCCTCTTTTTGGTGTGTTACATATCATATCAAACATATCAAAGACTTCATGTATAGGAAGACTGTACTTATGAATGGGAGAAAGTGCAATGACCAATATGGTAAATAAGGCCCACCTTCTAAATTAAAGAGTCAGTCATTGATTAGTAAAGTCATTGCATCACTGCAGCTGCTATTAGAAGCTCCGGTTCCAATATCCAATGACTGCACATGCGCATTGGCTGGTCTAGAAAAAAAAAAGAAGCTTTTTTTTAATGGTATTTGAACAGAAGAAACAAGCTTTATGCAACAAGCTTAGTGACCAGTTTTAGAGAATTTGATGTTTCCCCATTCAAAGAGAGCTGCACTTGCATGCCCGAGAGTCGTTTCAAAGATGTTTCCTAGGCTGGTTGGCTGGTTTTAGCTGGTCATAGCTGGAAGGCAGGCTGGTTTTAGCTGGGAGACCAGCTTAAACCAGCTACTTCCAGCTTAAACCAGCTAAGACCAGCCAACCAGCCTAGGCTGGTATTAGCTGGTTTTTTCAGCAGGGTTTGAAGATATCTAGTTCTAGGAACTACATTTGGGGGAAATAAATTAGCAGAGTAGGGTCTAATACAGTTCTAAAGGATCTACCAGTGATGTAAGGGTATGCTGATTGACTTTACTGGAGTGCCGTTTGCAGAACTTGTGCAAGTATCCACATTACTACAATTAGATGCTTTCTTAACCGTCATGTTTGTTGTGTTTATTTTGTTATTGACAGCTGACATATTCATCTAAACATGGCTCTCAGCAGCATCAGGATGTTTGCTAACAGTAAAGCGCTGCTTGCTTATATCAAACTTATTTTTATCCCTTACATGTGAGAGGGTTGAATTACAGTCTCGTGCTACAGCACCACACTAGTTAACATCAAAGTTAAGAAGCTCCTAGTCTCAGTCTCTGACGTAAAGCCCACGGACCACTGGCTGAACGTCTGATGCATACAGCACACTTAGCTGGAAACAGTTTAGCAGTTTCAAAGTTGTCATCAGATTGGTTAAATTATACAGGATTTCTGGGAGATGTGTGTGTTGCGTTCTTTCGCTGGATTTTCAAACGTATGTAAAAAAAATAAGTTTGCGACATAGAATCTTTAAAATATGTCCAAGAGTTTTACAGACTGTTATTGTGCCGACATTTCCACACCCATAAACATATCAAAATGTGATTGTTTGCTTTACCTGTTAGTCATATGGTCAGCCAAGGTTCCCAGACCTATGTGAGACTAACAGCCTCCTTGTAAGATGCACATGTATTGTAGCTTGTGTACTCACAGAAAATAAAGGAAAAGCACTGTTAAATTTATGGTAAAGGCTGTATGTTAGACAATTCCTGTCAATGCTCGCAAGCTAATAGACTATTTGCGTATTTTTAGCTCCTTGTGTTCCTCAAGGAGAGACAGGAAACCTGGACTGCGTTACCAACTCAGCTTGGGTGACTTGGCTACAAGCAAAGGGGGCAGAGTCTTACTCTGTACTGGCAGTGGAAAAGACCGGAAGCAACTCCAGCTGCTCGGGTACAGAGCTGCACTGCAATGTTCCCGACCTGCTGTGTGGAGCCACGTACACCTTCCACATTACTGCCGTAAATTCATTCTGCAGAAGCGGACCCGGCAATGCCTTCCAAATTCAGACAGGTGCAAACACACTCAAACATTCTTGTTTTGCATTTTAAAATGCAGACCAGCTTTCAAGCTACATCCACCAAACTGTCTGAATCTGTGGTTTCTGTCTGCAGCTCCATGTGCCCTCGCCTCCATCACTGCACACACGGACTGTTACAGCAGCCGTATCACAGTTAGCTGGCAGGTGAATGACGGATCGTCCTTCTATGTGGCCACAGCTGAAGGTCATGATCAAAGCATTTTGATATGCAACAGCACTGGCACGTCCTGTGACCTCTTCGGAGCAAAGTGTGGAATGCAGTACACCGTTATAATTTCCGCATCTTCTGACAAATGCAGCAGCTTGCGGAGTCCGCCTCTTAAGATGCACACAGGTACACAAATACGCAACCGTAACTTGGCACATTAAGGCACACTGCATGTGTGAAACTACAGAGCTACATAAAATCTGCATAATTCACACCCATCTACAGTATAACCATTTTTTTTAAATTCTCTTACAGCACCTTGTGTTCCTCAGAATATAACGGTGAACCCAGTGTGTGACTCAAACGGCATGATGGCAACATGGTCACCCTCTCTGGTTGCTGAGTCATACTCACTCACGGCCAGCGGTAGAGATGGAGATGTCCGCAACTGCAGAAGCACCACAAACAACTGCACTCTGCTTCACCTGCACTGTGGACAGATTTATGACATTAGCATAACTGCTTCGGCTGGAAACTGCACAAGCCTGGCTAGTCAGCAGGTCACCTTCTATACTGGTAAGACCACAACGTTGGCTTGAAGACAACATGAAAAGCATTATATATTGGTGTGAAATTCATGACATAATGTATTACTTCTGCTCTATATAGTGCCCTGTGAGCCACAGAACATGATTGTGGAAGTAGAGTGTGCCACCAAGACTGCCACACTCTCTTGGGTCGAGGGCCAAGGTTCGCTCCAGTACTTCACAATGGCTAAAACCATGGATGGGCACACGTTTCTCTGCGACACCACGACCACATCCTGTAGCATTCCCGGCCTGACTTGTGGATTGCTGTACAACTTTACTGCGCTGGCTTCAGATGGAACCTGTAACAGCTCAGTCACTGTGCCAATCCAGAGGGGAGCAGGTATACAACCAGATATGTCTGAGAATGTTACAGAATTTATCTAACTTCAAACACAAAACCAATATACGTGTTAACTTACAACATTTACATCACTACAAAAATTCGATTTTGCCTACCAGTAATGACATTTGTGTTCTTGTGACATTATTCTCAGGATATTTTTAATTAAGCACATTTTCTCTCACAAACGACTACATCCAGATTTTTTTTTTTATTCTCATATTTCAAAGTAGCATTAATTAATGCAATCTGTGTATACAATTTATGAATAATTTTCTATTTAAAATTTAGCAATTTGAAAATTGGTAGATCAGTAATGGGAGTTGGTGGATAATAAGAAAATAAGTAAGGGATGTAACAATATCAAAATCTCATGATATGATAATATTCCAATATGATGTCCGCAATGCGATATGTGACCCTGGACCACAAAACCAGTCTTAAGTCGCTGGGGTATATTTGTAGCAATAGCCAAAAATACATTGTATGGGTCAAAATTATTGATTTTTCTTTTATGCCAAAAATCATTAGGAAATTAAGTAAAGATCATGTTCCATGAAGATTTTTTGTAAAATTCCTACTGTAAACATATCAAAATGTAATTTTTGATTAGTACTATGCATTGTTAAGAACTTAATGTGGACAACTTTAAAGGTGATTTTCTCAGTATTTTGATTTTTTTTGCACCCTCAGATTCCAGATTTTCAAATAGATGTATCTCGGCCAAATATTGTCATATCCTAACAAACCATATATCAATAGAAAGCTTATTTAGTGAGCTTTGTGGTCCAGGGTCACATATTTATTGTGATATTAAAAAAAAAGACAAATTAAGACTTGGAAAAAAAGTTTTTGTACATTCTAAAGTTAAATTATTCTTTCTAATGCACTTTGAGTGTTCTTAAATAAGAAAACTTAAGTCAGAAAAAAGTCAGTGAATTGACTTGTACCTGAACTTTAAAGAAGACTCAACCCTCTTTTTATTTGTGGTATACTGTCCCAGTCTAAATTACATTCATACTGTTGTTTTAAAAGCCAAACAAATGAAAAAATATTAAACAACAGTTTAAAATTATTGTTATTCCTATTACAGCAATAGCCATATATTGTAAAACAATTGCACTATAAAATAAATTAAAATGAATATTTCATAGGTATATTATTTTTCTGTACACTACAGTAGGGAAATTACAATACTTCTTTCCTAATTTCTACAGTTAAAAGATATTTTGAATTTGGACTAAATAACTACCCTGGAAATCCAGAGGTCTCGCGAGAGCACAATTTGAATTGTCTCTGCAAGACACTCTGGCATCGAGCAATGATGCAGGCTACTGCAATACGTAAGCAATTGTGGGAACCAATCAAATCGGTGTATCTGATGTAGGCGGGCCAGAGGCGAGCTAAGCTGATGATGACAGCACTGCGACGTCCGAATCATATAGTAAACTTTGAAAGATCGCTGTCGCTACAGATGAACAACAAGTTGTTTGAAACGGCTTTGGCTGCTACAATGAACAAGTTAGACTTGGCTTTCCATATAAAAGAAGAACAGAAAACCGAAAACTCGAATCGTTCCTTTGCAAGAAGGACGTTTTTGCTGTTTTGCCGACTGGATACGGCAAGAGTTTAATCTATCAGTTCACGAGTTCACGCTTACATATAATTAGCCGGAGAATAGTAGTGCATGTTTGGCGTGCTGTCCGGTGAAGGGCTCCGAGCTCGGGAGTGGCCCGAACCCAGAGTACGTTACCCCCCAATAGGAGTAGCGAGAACTCGGAGTGATAAGATGGGGTGGTGGAGGTTTACTGATAAACCATCGAGTGAATTGAGGTGAGTCAGCTGTATTTAAACCTATGGCGCTGATTGACTTGTGATGTTTACGCCAAGCATCTGACGCGCTTCTCCCGAACTTTGTTAATGAAACATCATTTAGCTCTGCTGGTAGCTAAGCGTGTATTGTTGTGATTGGTCGTGGCGTTATCCAATTGCGTGCAGTTAGAGTTTCAAATGCATGCTTGGTGCCGCCCCTCGAGTTAGGCAGTTTTCATTGCTCGATCCCAGACCCTTAATCTTAATAGATTAGGGTCTGGATTTTTCCAGCCTACTAAATAACGGGATTTTGACGGAAAACTCCAAAATAGGCGTTTCAACAAACGCGTCTCACTACAAATCTGGTGGAATGCTGTAATTATCTGCCACGAAAATAAAAGATAACTGGTGGCCGTTGCGTTCACAAACACGCGCTAAAGTCACAGCACACGCAATAAACGAGTTCAGTGCATTCACTGTGAAAGGAGTCATTCTGAGGTGCGGAAAACACCGGATCACAAGCTGATCTAAGCAAAATGCGCACTTCGCTTTGAAACGTGCTGCAAAAAGCGGTGCTTTCGGTTTTAGTTCGCTTGACAGATACTGTGCCAAAACATAATGGCCCAAAACACAATTTTAAAGACCTTTTATTTTAGATTAGAAAGTTTAAATATATTTTAAAAACGACAGTATTGTTTCATACCGTCATGTGACCACAATAATATCTAGACCGTTTTGATATCGCAGTACCTCGGAATTGATAATACCTTTACATCCCTAAAAATAATGTAGTCTGCTTTTAAAGGAGAAGTTTATCTCCAGAACATATATTTTCAGATAATTTACTCACCCCCTTGTCATCCAAGATGTTCATTTTATTTTTTTTCTTCAGTCGTAAAGAAATTCACAGTTTTTGGAAGAAAACATGGATTTCTCTCCATATAGTGGACTTCTATGGTGCTCACGAGTTTAAACTAGAGAGCTGCAGGGACCCAATGCAACAGAGTGTGGCGCGGGACAAAACTTGATGGGCGAGTGCAGGTGCGGGCAGGTGGAGACTCGTGTGTGTGCGGGATGCAGGAAAATAAAATGATTTGCGGGACTCCCGCAAAATAGAAATATCTAAACATAAAATATCTAAAAATAAGAAAAATGTCATTCATCTATTGCACAAAAGTAGCAGGAACAACATAAATATGATTAATAAGCGCAAGAATATGCAGTTTCAATTTAAAACTTGTTTGCAGCAATTTTGTAACGCATCGCCAATTAGTGGTGTTTAAGTTAAAATCCACTCACTGCTCAAAAGTTTTACACCATGCTGAATATTGCGTGCTTACAAATTAAAACACACAAAGTGTAGACATGTATGAAAGATTAATTGTGCATAATATCCATTGTGTTATAAGAGCTTTATGAAATTGTGGATATACTGAGATGTCAGATTTAAAGGAGCTTTGTTTGTTTGCATTCTGCCATGGATGCACGCAGTAGCTCATGCTTGCTTTTTTGTTAAGAATAACAGTAGTTTGTAAATGTTGATGCTTAGCCTAAATAACAAATATTTTATCCGTAGCGTTTATGCTGAGGTCTAGTGGAACTTACAAGATGTTACAGAACTGTTTCATGTAAATTCAATCGATGAACTTTTATGCGGGCTTTTGGGGGCAGGAGCGGGACAAAACATGAAGGTCGCGGGCGGGAGTGGGACGAGATAACTTATATTTCTGCGGGAACGGGACACAATCTTGTCTCGCGCAAGGCTCTAGTTTAAACTTCCAAAATGCAGTTTCAATGCAGCTTCAAAAGACTCTAAACAATCCCAGCCAAAGAAGAATGGTCTTATCTAGTGAAACAATCTGTTATTTTCTAAAAAAAAAAAAAAAAAAAACCTCAAAGGCTTGTCTTGTCTAGCTCTGCATGTATTCTGTGTTAGAGTAGGTCGAAAAACTCCCATCTTATTTTCAACATCATCCTACATCACTGCAGAAGTGTTTACAAAGTGAACGTACAAAGAAGATCAAACAGCGATGTAGGACGAGAAAACAAGATGGATTTGAGATTACAAAAGTACAGACTTTTTTTTTTTTTTTTTTTAGAAAATAACCCATAGATAAGACCCTTCTTCCTTGGTTGGGATCATTTAGAGCCATTTGAAGCTGCATTTAAACTGCATTTTGGAAGTTTAAACTCATAGGCACCATAGACGTCCACTATATGGAGAGAAATCCTGAAATGTTTTCCTCAAAAAACAATTTCTTTATGACTAAAGAAAGAAAGAAAGACATGAACATCTTGGACAAGGGGGTGAACACATTATCTGTAAACTTTTGTTCTGGAAGTGAACTTCTCCTTTTACATTACAATTAAGTTACATTAAGTGACCATTTTTCTGAAATTGACCCAAAAGCCTAGTATTATTTTAAATTAGCTTTTATTTTTATATTTCATTTTTATTTTTATATTTTCATTTCATATTTCATTTTTGTTTTGTGCTTTTGCTATTCATTAGTGTTTATCAATAGAGGTCGACCGATAGTGGATTTTACCGATAACCGATTATCCAACTGATTTGCTGATAACCGATTGCCAGTTAATCAGCTTAACAGATCAATCAGTCGACCTCCATTTATGTAATGTATTATAGCTTTATTTTTAACTCTGTTTTAATCATTTTAAATACTTTAAATACTATTCAGTATTTTTTTTTAGTTTGATGCCAATATTTGATTTTACCTTTATTTTAATTAAGGAATTCTTTTTAATAAATAGATAACAAAAACAGCTAAATATTACTAAATAACCCTCTGCTGATCTCTCCTATAGTCCCATGTCCTCCTGCCACTGTGAAAGTGAGGACCCATGTGATGGTTGATGCCACTCTAATCAGGGTCTACTGGAATTTTGTGGAGTGTCCTGACGTCACGTACCTGGTAAAGGTGACCGGCAATATCCAGGACAACGCACAGTCCCTTATGGATGTGTCATCCTACTGGACAGACATCAACTACTTTGAGTTTCCTGTTCCCTGTAGTACCTCTTACAGTGTGACAGTGCATGCACAAAACTCAGCTGGGATCAGCAAACCATCTCAGGCTGTTACCGGTGTCACAGGTACCAGACAAAAAATCTAATCAAATCAAACTTTAAATCTCAAAAAAATAAGAAGCTTGTATAAAACGTGCAAAAAATTTCTCTCTGTCTTGATCTATTACTCCGTACTCTCCTTTAGTGCCCTGTCCACCAAAGAATGTCAAATTCACGGGTGACAGTTCCTCCGCCACAGTGGCCTGGGAGTCCTCGGTTCTTACCACAGGATACAGGGTTTACCACCTGAGTGCTGACGGCAGGGTGCCTGTCTGTCTCACCTCAAACCTCAGCTGTGAAGTCTCTGGCCTGCAGGCCTCTAATGTTGCTGTGACAGCCTGGAACAGTGCAGGAGAGAGTCTTGCATCTAGAGTAGCTACTGGTAAGTAAGAAATGGAGTGGTGGGTTATAGCTAAGCCCAGGCGTAATATACAGTCGTGGCCAAAAGTTTTGAGAATTACATACATATTGGAAATTGGAAAGGTTGCTGCTTAAGTTTTTATAATAGCAATTTGCATATACTCCAGAATGTTATGAAGAGTGATCAGATGAATTGCATAGTCCTTCTTTGCCATGAAAATTAACTTAATCCCAAAAAAAACTTTTCATTGCTGTCATTAAAGGACCTGCTGAGATAATTTCAGTAATCGTCTTGTTAACTCAGGTGAGAATGTTGACGAGCACAAGGCTGGAGATCATTATGTCAGGCTGATTGGGTTAGAATGGCAGGCTTGACATGTTAAAAGGAGGGTGATGCTTGAAATCGTTGTTCTTCCATTGTTAACCATGGTGACCTGCAAAGAAACGCGTGCAGCCATCATTGCGTTGCATAAAAATGGCTTCACAGGCAAGGATATTGTGGCTACTAAGATTACACCTAAATCAACAATTTATAGGATCATGAAGAACTTCAAGGAAAGAGGTTCAATTCTTGTTAAGAAGGCTTCAGGGCGTCCAAGAAAGTCCAGCAAGCGCCAGGATCGTCTCCTAAAGAGGATTCAGCTGCGGGATCGGAGTGCCACCAATGCAGAGCTTGCTCAGGAATGGCAGCAGGCAGGTGTGAGCATATCTGCACACACAGTGAGGCCAAGACTTTTGGAAGATGGCCTGGTGTCAAGAAGGGCAGCAAAGAAGCCACTTCTCTCCAAAAAAAAAAAAAACATCAGGGACAGATTGATCTTCTGCAAAAAGTATGGCGAATGGACTGCTGAGGACTGGGGCAAAGTCATATTCTCCGATGAAGCCTCTTTCCGATTGTTTGGGGCATCTGGAAAAAGGCTTTTCCGGAGAAGAAAAGGTGAGCGCTACCATCAGTCCTGTGTCATGCCAACAGTAAAGCATCCTGAGACCATTCATGTGTGGGGTTGCTTCTCATCCAAGGGAGTGGGCTCACTCACAATTTTGCCCAAAAACACAGCCATGAATAAAGAATGGTACCAAAACACCCTCCAACAGCAACTTCTTCCAACAATCCAACAACAGTTTGGTGAAGACCAATGCATTTTCCAGCACGATGGAGCACCGTGCCATAAGGCAAAAGTGATAACTAAGTGGCTCGGGGACCAAAACTTTGAAATTTTGGGTCCATGGCCTGGAAACTCCCCAGATCTTAATCCCATTGAGAACTTGTGGTCAATCCTCAAGAGGCGGGTGGACAAACAAAAACCCACTAATTCTGACAAACTCCAAGAAGTGATTATGAAAGAATGGGTTTGGCCCAGAAGTTGATTGAGAGCATGCCCAGTCGAATTGCAGAGGTCCTGAAAAAGAAGGGCCAACACTGCAAATACTGACTCTTTGCATAAATGTCATGTAATTGTCGATAAAAGCATTTGAAACGTATGAAGTGCTTGTAATTATATTTCAGTACATCACAGAAACAACTGAAACAAAGATCTAAAAGCAGTTTAGCAGCAAACTTTGTGAAAACTAATATTTGTGTCATTCTCAAAACTTTTGGCCACAACTGTAATTGTATTTTTATGCAATGATTTTGGATAAAAATCCAATATCCTCACTTACTGTAGTGCATGAACACAGCATTGAGCACAGATTTAGTACTCATTATGGTTTCACTTTATTTTGATGGTCCCTTTAGTACTGTTGACTATAAGTAACATTGCACCGACATATCTACTGACTCACTAGAGTGTTAGTAGAGTATTAGTAGAGTGAAAATACATACTTGCTGTCTTAAGTTTTAACTTAAGTTCCATAACTTAAGTTTTTTATAGTTAGTAGAATGTCTGTTCGGAGAAGAGTTAGCAGATATTAAGCAGACAGTCTACAAATACTCAATGAGAGTTAATTGACATGCCTCTTACTGAAATACAGTGTGTTGTAGAAAACTATGGAAGCCCATTTCCACCACTGAATAATAAAAAAAGGTTATTGCGACCTTTTTATCTCACAATTCAGATTTTTTTTTCTTTCTCAGAATTATTATTAAATATAAACTCAGAATCAGAGAGGTACAAACTTGCAATTGCGAGGGGAAAAAAGATTTTACATCTCGCAATTCTGACTTTATTTCTCGCAATTGTGAGATTATATTCCACAATTCTGACTTTATATCTCATGATTCTGAGAAATAAAGTCACAATTGTCTGATATAAACTCGTAATTGCATGATAAAAAAAAGTCAATTCTGACTTTATAGCTCACAAATGTGAGTCAGAATTGTGTGACTAAAATATAAATAAAAATCACAACTACCTTTTATATTTTTTATTCAGTTGTGGAAACAGGCTTCCATAAAAAAACCATGAAAGATTTACGTTAGTTAAAAAAATCCACATTGTTTTATACATATTTTGGACTATGGGGGCCACCATTATACATGAAATGGTTGCACCATTGTTGCTATTTTTCCTGCAACAAAACTCGGAAAATAAAATACTTATACAGTGACCACAGCTATTGAAAGAGATTAACAGGCGTAGGCTTAAACGCCGTACCATCAATTTTCACAAGGAGTCTAAACATCCCTGGATATCGAGTGAAGTCCGTGCTGAAAAACTCATGACAAGTCATTTTTTACATCCTGCCAGGATGGCATCTAGCGTTTCTTGTCTCTGCCATTTGTAAGCTCTTTCAGTAGCTATGGTCTGCTAAAAGCCTCAAAGGCACTAGGGCTCAAGTGGAGAGAACAAAAACGCCGGCTCACAGACTGCAACCATTTCGCGTCCTCGAAATAATGCCGCCCCCCATAGTCCAAAATATGTATAAAAAAATTGGGATTTAAAAAAAAAGAAATAACCTAAATCTTTCTTGGGTTTTCTACTACCTATTTCAGTAAGAGACATAATTTATGTTATATTAAGCCATACAAGTCTTTGTAAAGAAGGACGACTGAGAGGGCTGAGGTGTGGATCCAAATGCAGCTTTTATTGACAGACGTAGTCAAGACAGGCAGGGGTCAATACCGGCAAATAGGAACAAACAGGGTAATCCGAAAGAGTAATCCAGTAAACAGGCGTGAAGGTCAGGGCAGGTTGCAAGATTCAATAAACACAGAAACAGTCCAAGATCAAAACACAGGGAAACTAGAAAACATGGTAAACATGGGAACAAGGAAGGCTAAACAACGATCAGCACACTGGAGGGTGAGGGGGAGACTTACATACTAAACATGAGGGAACACATGACCAGATCAACCAATGGGAACGGGACACATGGAACAGGGAACCATTGAGAACATGACACATACAGACAAGAGTAAAGCATGGTGGGTTGAGTGAACACAGAGTCCGGACTGGAGTGCCCTCTAGTGGAGTTCATGGGCACTCCAGCTGGTGACCGTAACAGTCTTAAGGCGGCCGTACACGGTGCGAATTCGGACGGTCGGAAGACCGTATGGCCACGCACACGTCACGAGTGACTTTTTTTACGGACGCAGTGGTACACGGCACGATTTTAAAACCTGCCGATTTCCGAGGCAATCAGGGGAAGGCTGTGTATAATATACTGTGTGTGTACTGTTAAATACAACTGCTCTCTGTCTATTTCATAACTGCATATAAAAAATATGAGCCGTGACACTTTACTACACATGCAGGAACTGTCTGATCACCCTTGAGTGTGTACACTCGTTGCAAACTTGACAAAACTTCACCTCTACAGCAGTACTAACAAGCATATGCATTAAAGACATTGGAACTGCAATGCTACAGCACTGTACAGCATTGTAATGTATGTTTTAACGTAGTATTATGCACGTCGATGGGGCTAGTTGACCACCACTATAGCTAGCAATAGCTGTATCAAACAATAGGTGATTGATCACCGATCGATACATCATATAGCGCTCGCTGTTCTTGCCAAAGTTCAGCGAGTTTATCCTCTTTCTCGATCTTCTGTGGTTTTCTTAGCTTCTGATTGGTCATTTCCAGTTTGATCAACACATCGGCTCGTTCAACAACACACACCTCACGCTTTCAATCCGACAGCTCCCAAAGTTTTTTGACATGTTTAAAAATGATCGTGAGGTCGGGAAGTGCTCGTAAGGCACTCTGCTCGTTTCGTAATTTATCACACACCATACGAGCCCCAACCATACGAGAAGAGACGATTTCCTCCGATAACCAAAAAAATCGCATGCAAGCTCGTACGACCTCAAAAATCGCACCGTGTACGCCCGCCTTTATACATGGAGTCCCCTTTAAGTATAAGTATTGTTCAGGTATGTTATTTAATTTTTGCATGTGCAAAGCAAAACATATTTTGACGCACAGTTTTTACAGGTCAAACTTCAAACCGTCGGAAGAGAAATTTGGAATTTGTGGGTATATATGCATCATCGAAACCTGGTGAGATAACATCTTTTGCTTAATAAAAATGTCTATTTTAGGACCGTTTCTAATATTTTGAATTATTTTCATTACAAATAAGCACATTTTCCTTCAAATTCTAACTGTAAAGAGTGTAAATATATAATAGTTACAATATTTTTCAGTGTTTTTTCTGCATTGCATTGCATTGAAGTTGATAATTTGGCAGAAATGTTATTCACTGTAATCAAATTATCTTACTATCTAGGTAATTGTGTGCTTCTAATTTTATAGCAACAGTTAGACAGGACCCTTTCTATTCTAACATGTCAATCCCTTTGTGTATAAGGCAAGGTTCATAGAGAAATGATTGATTAAGTCCATGTGGAGGAACTCGACTGTTCTGCATAAAGCCAAGTCCTATTCCCAGCTGAACACCTCTGGTGTGACTTTAAATGCAGACCTTGAGCCAAAAACTCATCTCCAAACACCAATGACTTGTACATAGGGCTGCACGATTAATCGCACGATGTTGTGAGGCACAGCACAGAATCGAATGCGATTTTGAGTGCGATTTGGCGTAGCTTGTCAGTGATTTACGTCTCTGTGTATTAATTGCTGCTCCAGCTGAACGCACGTGATGGAGATTTACTACTAATCAAAGTACCGGCTTCATTGACTAAACGCGCCTCACAACATCGTGCGATTAATCGTGCAGCCCTACTTGTACATACACTATATGGACAAAAGTATTGGGACACCCCCTTCTTTAGAACAAAAAAAGCCACTTCCAAAATTGTGGCAACAAAGATGAAAACACAATTCACGTATTTAAAAATTGTATTTCCATCTCTGTTGCAACAATTTTGGAAGTGTCTAAAATGACTAGAGCCCTGCATTTGAGCCCAAGCCCGTCTGGGCCCGACTTTTTTTATACCCCTAGGGCCGGGTTTCGGGCCAATTTTCACGTCATAGCTCGCTTTAGAAAAAAAAAGTTTATTGAGATCTAATGTGTGCGGTCCGGAAGCGGCAGTGATGCCTAACTCGCGCATAGAGATTTCCAGCCACGTGCAATGTAGAACATAAAGAGAAAAATTGCCAATGGCGAACTTAAAACTGTGATAGCTATTTTCAGTGGTAAAGTTCTGTTTTCTATATTATTATTTATTCTTTATATATTTGTTCACTATTCGTTTACTTTACCATGGCGTCTTTGCATGAACAGCGGTTTTGCGCAGCAGAGCTGCCTGCCCTGCTGTCTATTTTTGTTCGAAATGCCTTTGTTCTGAGATGGTGATAATAAACTTTAAATCTAACATTGTGAAATATTGATGTTTGTTTTATATCTGTGGATTGTATTGTAGACTAGTCAGGTGTTGATTTGATATATAGGTTAAATTGAGTAAACTCACTGTGGACCACATACCGCTTGGATATCAATGTCACTTAAAAAACTAAAACTTACATTTAAAAAACAAACAAAAATACTCCAAACATTTCTCTAAATTATTCTGATAAAAAAAAACTAAACGAAAAAAGATCAACTTTCTATTAAATACAAATCTGGTCTATTTTAATGGCTGTAACCAGTATAAGCTGTTTGGCAGGGAAAAAACTGGCTTCGGGTTGGACTCGGGCCAAAAATTTTGATAAGCTGTCGGACAAGGGCCGGGCTACAGCCTGTGTGTCTCAGGCCAGGGCCGGGCTAGGGCTTAGATTTAAGGCACATGCAGGGCTCTAAAAATTACTATACTCTTATGTACACGTCATTGGTGTTTGGTGATGAGTTTTTGGCTCAAGGTCTGCATTTAAAGTCACACCAGAGGTGTTCAACTGGGATTACGACTGCTTTGTGCAGACCAGTCAAGTTCTTCAAGTTCAGTTTCCTGGGCTGTTTTTTTTCCCTGTAAACGAGACAAACTTGTATCTAAAAGCATAATTACGACAAACGTGCCATTTTTGAGATTGACCGTGATTTTGTTTTGTGGTCAATGACCGGTGAATGGGAGTACTAAGGGCATAAATTTGAGCGCATCAAAAACGATATTTTTACAACACTAAGAAGGCTCGACACACCATGAAACTTTGCCCGAAGTATCGCCTGGGTCTCTACACATGAACTCGAGCATTGACAACATTGTTAGTGTACACAGAGTTCTCTAAAAAGAAAGGTTTTGAACAACTCACTTTCACTGTTTGAGTTTCCGCTCGCGGCCGTCTTGCCTGTGAGGTGTCGATCTCCGAATGCGAGGATGGATAGCTCCTTAAGCATATTTCCATATAAACGAACGGCTAATTCATTGGTTTGTCGCAAGTGAAAAACAATATTAACCTTCTAGTTGTAAAACGAGCCTCATATAAGCCTAATATTTCGTCCTATGGAGTCCATCATTCGCTTTCGGAGATCGACACTTCTTGACTGGCAAGACGGCTGCGAGCGGAAACTCAAACAGTGAAAGTGAGTTGTTCAAAAACTTTCTTTTTAGTAAACTCTGTGTACACAAACAATGTTCTCAATGCTGGAGTTCATGTGTAGAGACCCAGGCGATACTTCGAGCAAAGTTTCATGGTGTGTCGAGCCTTCTTAGTGTTGTAAAAATATCGATTTTGATGCGCTCAAATTTATGCCTTTAGTACTCCCATTCACCGGCCATTGACCACAAAACGAAATCACAGTCAATCTCTAAAAACGGCTCATTTGTCGTAATTATGCTTTTAGATATAAGTTTGTCTCGTTTACAGTAAAAAAAAAAAAAAAAAACAGCCCAGGTTGCATTTTGGCAATAGTTATCCTTTAAGATTTGTACTCATTGAAATGACTAAAGTAGTTAAACCATATTGAAGTTGTTGTTAATGAAATACTGTTGCCTCTGCAGAGGAGCTGGCCGTCCCTGAGGTGAAGGTTGCTGTGACACTTCAGTCACTACAGGTGGAGTGGTCTCGAGTGACAGGGGCTGAGTCGTACACACTGATTGTTTATGAGGACACTGAAGAACAGCCGAAGGAGGTTGTGTCCGTGTACAGGCCTGATTTTGCTACAGATAATGACCTAAAACCTGCAACGCTTTACTGCATCATCGTGTCTGCCAAAAACGACAACATCCAGAGCGCCTATTCCCAGCCTGTGTGTGTCACTACTGATGCCTCTGAATAAACGGGCTTCCTGCAGGGTGGACTGTACAGGACTGTAGATACAAAACCATCTGAAGTGGTGTTGAGTTCTCTGAACTAGCTCTTCTCTTTCATATATTCAATGATTACTACTAAAAATCAGCCTATTTTGTCCTATCAGAAAATCTAAAGCAATATAATTCAAAATTATTGACTGATTATGTTTCCTTAACTAATCATTTTCTAATGAACTCAATCATAATAAAACAAATTACTGAATTTCTACCATGTAAGATCCAATACATAATCATTTCTGTTGATTAAACATAGGCAAGATCACTTAAAATGAAGAGTAGATGTGAAGAAATTATACATTGATTGACCATAGAAACATGTTATACTGTAACACATAGTTTTTAAAGAGAATTATATATTTATGTATCTTAAAAAGTCATTTTCTGTAACCAGGTCATAAAATGATTCAATCAAGAATGTTTTTGTAGTTAGATCAAATAAATAGTTAATTTATCAAGCACTATTTTTAACCACACATTGTATTTTCTGATGTATACATGGCTTTGTTAACAATCTGAAATAGTACTTTTATACATTAAGCCATAAGAAGGAATTAAAGTCTGTGAATGAAAACCTCAAACACGAAATGAATACTTTACATAAGATGTACTAATAATTTGAATCTTTATCTTTTCTTATAATCGCCTAGTATAATGCAACATGCTTTTCTTCTAAAAATCATGATGCATGACTTTCAATCTGAAATCAAGATTTCTATTCTACCTACAAAGCCTTAGAAGTGCATGAGATTGTGATGCAATTGAAATTATCTTGAATAAAAATTTATATTTTAAAAATGCATTTTTATTTTTTAAATAAATTAAATTGATTGATCTTATTTAATATCGGCAGCAAAAATGGATTGCCTAGCGTTCGAAAAACCAAACTAGGTTCCTTCTGACAGTCACAATGTGGAGCAATCCTTTGCTATAGGGTGAATTCGTGTGAAGTATACCCCCTAATGTGTAATTGAGAAGGTATTTGTTTTTTCTTTATTTAATGAAATTGGTGCCTTTTCCACTTTGAAAAAGAAAAAAAAAAAAAACAAGAAAAAAAAAACGTTTAATCAGCATTTTTTAAATATCAATGCAATGGAGACGCCTTTAAAATGACAAGAACTTTTATTGTGCCATCTCAGGCTATGTAATTTATTATTTTATGACTATTTTTATTAGTACTTTATTTATTTAGCACTTTATACAATAAATATTGTGTTAAATTAGCTTTACAATGTTAAACAGGGAAATTGTGCCAATAATGTAGGAGGACATTCAATTTTTCAGTTTTTTCAAGTCAGTTGATTTAGCACATTACTTTTTTAAGAGATCTAATGTTTTAAGGGTATTGTTGTAAGATCATGCATCCATGATCATGAGTTTGTTCTCCTGACAGAATTTAAAATCTTCTAGTTCAATTATTAGGCAAGGAAGATGACCAGATCTTGGTCTTTCTGTGATCATCAGAAACCAGACCAAGACCACTTTCTTGAACAAGACTGGGGCGAGGGTTAGCAGTCACCTTGCTGCTCTTGTTTGTAATTTAATTACATGGATGCATTTTTAACAATGAGTCATGTGAAAAAAACTGTTCTGAGACTGATCAATCATCTTACCCTGATTATTAACAACAACAAAATCATTTCAGGATTTCTCTCCATATAATGAACTTCTATGGTGCCCCCGAGTTTCAACTTCCAAAATGCAGCTTCAAAGGGCTCTAAACGATCACAGCTGAGGAAAGATGGGTCTTATCTAGCAAAATAATGTGTTATTTTCTTTAAAATATGACAGTTTATATACTTTTTAATCTCAAACGCTTGTCTCGCCGAGCTAGACAAGCTGAGCATTTGAGGTTAAAAAGTATATAAGGGTGATTCTTAGACTATGGGCACTTTTATGTACTTTGGTCATATTTTTAAAAATACATATAATTTTGGACAAATTCCTCTTTCTTTGTCAAGCTATCAATAGAACCAACCTAAAAAAAAATACTACCTTTGTATTATGATTTTTTCATACTTTTCAACCTTCTTATAGGTGTCAAAATCAGTGTTTTCTCCTTGTCGCACACCCAGACTTTTAAACTTCAACAATGAAAATACAGTTTAAAAAAATGACTTATCTGGTAACTATTAATGTCCTTGAATTATGCACTAGTAAAATAATTAAAATACATTATAGCATTTAATATGAGACCTCTATCAATATTACTTTTTATACAAAATATAGCTGTCGCTCAGTATTGGTGATCATTTCTACCACAACACTGTAATGTATCTTTAAAAAAGTTTGTGTGAAAGATTTTCTTTTTTATGTTTTCTATGGAAATGTTGAGTGACATCAGAGCACATGTTGGACATGGAGGGAATTTACATTTTCATCAACAACAAATGAAGAAAAATCAAAGTAAAAATTGCTTGATCAGTTAGTAAATTTATTCTACGTCATTTCCACCACATGCTGTACTGTCAATGGTGTTATTAAAAAGCTACACATTTTAAGTTAAATAAGAGTATTTTACATACACGAAATGCTAAGTAATAATTCAAAGCCAATCAGTGAAGCTATCTTCCATTTTTTCACAAAAAAATACAGAAATGTAATTTCCACCACACTGCCCTCTGTGGTGGAAATGACATACAAAGTACAATTTATATGGATTGTGAGAATAGATTTGCATGACTGCAAATGTTTCAATCCAGAAACAGTCATGTTCCAGCATTGGGACGAAGCTTTCCTACATTTACCTTAATTTCTTGTCATTTCCACAATACGCTGTCATTTCCACCACCACCATGTCATTTCCACCACAAACACATTTTTTTTAAATATTTAAAGAGTTCTCATCACACATAAAAAAAAATATCCACAATTTATGAATCATGCTTTACTTAATATAAAAACCACAGTTATTCTATTTTTTAAATAACAGCTGTATATTGATATGCACATTTGTTCATTGCAGGTCGAAAATAAAATGTAAAATATTAACCATTTCTCTTACAGACCTTAAAACTAGACAAATTATGTAAACTTATGAGACTGTGTTATGTGACTTTTGAACAATTTTTTTTCCTTCAAATTCTCAAGGCTAAAAGTGCACCTAGTTGAAGAAACGCCCATAAATTGTAAATGTTTTTTAGAAAATAACTGCTTGTTTCGCTGGATAAGACTTTCTTTCTCATCTGGGATCATTTAGAGCCCTTTAAAGGGATAGTTCACCCAAAAATGAAAATTTTATTTTCTTACCCCCAGGGCATCCAATATGCTTCTATATGCTTACCCCCAGGGCATCTAAGATTACAAATTACACCCTGCGGCTCGTGACGATACATTGATGTCCTAAGACATGAAACGATCGTTTTTTGCGAGAAACTGAACAGTATTTATATCATTTTTTACCTTTGATACACAGCCACGTCCATCTGTCATGAGCACGAGTTTAGCATCCGGATGGTTACACGTGTACGCACTCTGGCGTAGAATACGCAAACGCTGGAAGCGATCTGTCGCATGAATACAACACTCATTGTTTACACAGTGCACAGAGATTGTGGGTATAGCGGCTATTCAAAATGGTAATTACTTGCGCGTATCCTGATTGTTTAAACCAATTTATAGCTAAAAGATTACGTTTGCTTGCCCAAACTCATCCGGGACTTTTCGCCGATTTCCCCTTACGGCGTTTGCATATACTACGCCAGAGTGCGTACACGTGTAACGAACCGGATGCAAAGCTCGTGCTCAGGACAGATGGACGTGGCTGTGTATCAAAGGTAAAAAATGATATAAATACTGTTCAGTTTCTTGCAAAAAAATGATCGTTTCATGTCTTAGGAGATCAACGTATCGTCACGAGTCGCAGGGTGTAATTTGGTTTTGTCTGTACATGTTTTTTTTTTTTTTTTTTTTTACTTTTAAAGGTCTGGTGCCCATCCACTGCCATTATTTGGCTGGCAGACTGTACCGGTTTTCATTAAAAATCTTTGTTTGTGTTCTGCTGAAGAAACAAAGTCACCTACATCTTGGATGCCCTGGGGGTAAGCAGATAAACATCAAATTTTCATTTTTGGGAGAACTACCCTTTAAAGCGGCATTTAAACTGCATTTTGGAAGTTCAAACTTGGGGGCACCATAGAAGTCCATTATATGGAGAGAAATCCTGAAATGTTTTCCTCAAAAAACACCATTTCTTTACGACTGAAAATAGAAAGACATGAATATCTTGGATGACAAGGGGGCGAGTAAATTTTTGTTCTGAAAGTGAACTACTTCTTTAAGTGTTGAAATCCTGCTTGAGAGATGATGTAACCTTTTGATATTTTACAATGGTTTTTGATAAGGGTAACAAGGGCTGACATGAATTCAGGGGACACCAATAAAATTATTAATTAATTTATATATATATATATATATATATATATATATATATATATTTTTTTTTTTTTTTTTTTTTTTTTTAAAGTTATACTTATGCCAAAAACATTGCTTAACAATGAGACTTTTAATGTAATTTTGCATCATTTTGCAAATTAAAAGTCCTGCTGAAAAAGAAAAAAAAACTTTGTGAGGGACAGGCCAAAAACCTTACCATTTCCAGCATTTAGAGTAATATTTAATTGGCTTTAATTTGATGTAATATTAACTGACCAAATATCAACTGACCAAAGCACGCAGCGGACTTTGTCGATAAGAAACACTGGCTACATTAATTTAAATCTCCGTGTTAACATTTACTTACCTTGTAGACTATTTTCTCCACTCCACAAAATGTACAGCCATGCCATGCAATCCCACTTCCCACTTGTTCAGTAATTTGGGTTTCGTTGATATTCTGTATTCATTTTACATTTCTTGGCACCTGTTGTTTTTACCACAAGCAAGCTTGATGACGCATAAAGCGATACTAAAAACCGATTGGTTGGTTATCATTTGAACAAAAGACGTTGGGTCATTTAATTATTATTAATTTAAATAATTATATTATATAATTGTCTTTAAAATAAGAAAGTAAGTGACTGTAATAGTAATAATAGAAAGTAATAATAAGTAATAATAGTAGTAATAGTAAGTACTAAATAAGTACATTTTTAGTACCTCACAATGACGCAACATGCTCAAGTTCTTCTCAGATCATGATGACTTGAAAATCTTAAAATGTATATACTTTCTAGGACTCAAACTGTCACTTTGTTATCTTGACAGATGTGCTCATCTCCAACCAAATTTAATTATATATACACACACACACACACACACACACACACACACACACATGTTGGGTTTACATGTTTTATGGGGACATTCCATAGGCGTAATGGTTTTTATACTGTACAAACCGTACTTTCTATCGCCCTACACCTACCCTACACCTAAACCTAGCCCTCACAGGAGATTGTGCACACTTTTACTTCCTCAAAAAAACTAATTGTGCATGATTTATAAGCCTGTTTCCTCATGGGGACCTGAGAAATGTCCCCACAAGGTCAAAATCTACTGGTATTCCTATCCTTGTGGGGACATTTGGTCCCCACAACGTGATGAATACCAGGTACACACACACACACACACACACACACACACACACACACACACACACACACACACACACACACACACACACGCAAAAGCCACAGGAATGTCAAGCATTTCCAGTAGCCTATAAATAATACCCGTCCAAAATAAACCCCGACGTCATGACGCTCGAATATGCGTGATGACGTCATCGGCGCGCGTCCCGGCCGGATTGAGCATTTTTGGACAGGACAAACGGTGATGATTGTGTACCTTACCATACAGCAGTGTTTTAAAGTGTCACGTTCCACCGTAAAATTGGACAAGTGAAAAAACAGGCGAGTGGCGTGAGTGAGTAACGCCGGGAGTTTGTTGACACAGTCTGTGGGTAAGTGAGTAGTTTGTTTATGTAGACTGAAGGCAGAAAGTTTAGCTAGCTAGCAGGCTAACCTAAGCAGACAATAATAAAGTAAGTCAAAGTTAAACATCAACAAAATAAATATCTAAATATCACTACCATACTCCTAAAGACACTTCTTAACTTTATTCTGTACTGTATGAATTGTCATGAAGTTTTTGTGGTTAAGGTTTACAGTTCTGTCAAATGTCTGTTTATCAACTTATTGTTTTGTAAACATTAAAACCAATGTGTGTTGGGAAACGTTTAGAGTAAGTTTAATGAAGTCCTAAGGGTTTTTCTGTCTTCTTGGTTTATGGTTCAATGTGGTGTCATTGCTACAAAGACCTGTAGAACCACAGCAACACTTGAGTTAAGTGGGCCAGTTTTGTTTATGCTAACTAGGAAAGCTGTGTTGGATAAAATCAAGACAGTATTTAAGCCGGAGGGAGTCTGCCAGGAGTTCAATAGGGGTTTGCACAATTAAGCTAATGCTTTTTTTAGTGCACACTATTAGCAAAGTCAACGAGAAAAATTGACTTTGTAAATGTCTTTAGAGAAACATCAGTTATTGTGAAGACTAGTTTCCCAACTCTCATAAGGTGTGGTAGGATACATTTAAATTGCACTTTTTGATTTAAGATGACTGTATAAAATCATCACTATTCAAGTCCCCCCCCCCCCCCACTTATTTATTATTATTTGTTGCTCTGTTTACATATGCAGATGTAAAATGTGTCTTAAAGGGATAGTTCACCCAAAAATGAAAATTTGATGTTTATCTGCTTACCCCCAGGGCATCCAAGATGTAGGTAACTTTGTTTCTTTAGCACAACGAGAACAAAACCGGTGCAGTCTGTCAGCCAAATAGTGGCAGTGGATGGGCACCAGACCTTTAAAAGTAAAAAAAAAAACATGCACAGACAAATCCAAATTACACCCTGCAGCTCGTGACGATTCATTGATGTCCTAAGACATGAAACAATTGTTTTTTGCGAAAAACTGAACAGTATTTATATATATATATATATATTTTTTTTTTTTACCTTTGATACACAGCCAGGTCCAACTGTATTGAGCATGAGTTTAGCATCAGGCACGTTACACGTGTACGCACTCTGGCGTACAATACACAAACACCGGAAGTGATCTGTCGTATGTATACGACACTCATTGTTTACACAGTGCACAGAGATTGTGGGTATAGCGGCTATTCAAAATGATAATTACTTGCGCTTATCCTGATTGTTCAAACTGATTTAAAGCTAAAAGATTAAGTTTGCTTGCGCAAACTCATCTGGGACTTTTCACAGATTTCCCCTTACTGCGTTTATGTATACTACGCCAGAGCGCTACACGTGTAATGTGCCAGGCGCTAAACTCGTGCTCAGGACAGATGGACGTGGCTGTGTATCAGAGGTAAAAAAATGATATAAATACTGTTCAGTTTCTCGCAAAAACCGATCGTTTTGTGTCTTAGGACATCAAAGTATCGTCACGAGCCGCAGGGTGTAATTTGGATTTGTCTGTGCATGTTTTTTACTTTTAAAGGTCTGGTGCCCATCCACTGCCATTATTTGCCTGGCAGACTGCAGACTGGTTTTCATTAAAAATCTTTGTTTGTGTTCTGCTGAAGAAACAAAGTCACCTACATCTTGGATGCCATGGGGGTAAGTAAATAAACATAAAAATTTCTGTTTTGGGTGAACTATCCCTTTAAGATCCCTGTGCTGTCTTTGTGCTTGTTGGTGTCTGCTGGCCATGACATGAACGACAGACTAGTTTACCAGCTGTGTAAACAACCCACCTACCTGTCAATGTTGATAGTATGTAATTTTGTACATGCCTAATAAAGTTGTCTGTGTGCCACTGTATATAATTTTTACTTATTATACATGTTGGAGAATCTAATCAAATTTTTTTCTCTCATTGTTTTGCAGCGGTTGAGACTCCTGCTCTTTCGCGTCTTGCTGCTGCCATCTTAAATAATGGAGGAGCCTCATGTTCACTGCATGTCCTGCATAAGCAGAAGATGCATGGTCAAACCTGAACCCGGCACTTCTTGTGACCTCATCAGCTGCCCTCTTGTATGTGGTGCTATCTTCCACAGCTGCAAGGCTATTGAACACAAGCTGCTGTGCCCGCTTGAAAGGGTGCCATGTCTTAACCAAAGTATTGGATGCCCTTTTACACTGGCCCGAGGCCAGATGGCAGAGCACCTTGAGGTGTGTCCTGCAGGTGTGGTGTGCTGCACTATGGAGTGGAATCGGTGGCCAGTAAACGACGAGGATTATCGTTCGTACGAGAGACTGAGTCAAGAAGCAGATGAGGTGGAGCAGCTTGACATGGCGCTTGCCCTTCAGGACCAGCGCACCATGTTAGCGTCGCTTAAACTCGTCTCTCTGGCTCCCACTAGTGGCCCAGAGAAAAAGACTCAGGCAGCAGGAAATATCGAAAAGCCTGGCCTAGTCTCAGTCGCTCAGGCTTCATGTGTGCAGGTGGAGAACGTTGAGATGGAGCCTGTGGCTGGCTGCTCAAAAGACAAGATTTCTAATGGGATTAATGGTTTAAAAGAGGAACATTACGGGGAGCTCTACCAAACCACGGTAGAGACGACCAAAAGCCTGGCCGCAGCTCTTAATGTCCTGATCCACCTTAATTCTTCAGAAACAGACTGTACAACCACCAATGCATCAGCTGCACTTACAGAGCGCAATGGGGAATTGCATGAAACGATGAGAGAAGATGCCGGGTTCAGTTGTGATAAAATAACAAGCGGAGTCAATGGTCTAAAGGAGGAGCTACAGCCTCAGCAGCACCAGAAACTTATGGAACTTGGCAGGAGCTTGGCTTCTGCTCTTGGTGCATTAGGAGATGCTGTCAAAGGCACTGAGCCGATTAGTGGCTCAATAACAAACGACAGTGGTAAGCTCAATCAGTCAGAAACTTTGGAGTCTGCAGATGTTGATATGAAGGATGTTACATCAGCGGTTGATGGTGAGCCTGGGGCTGTTGCGGGATTTGATGATGGAGAAGCCGCTTTAGATGTTCTTGCTCATGAGGCAACAGGTGAGTGTTGCCCAGTCATGTTGGAAGACATAGATATGCAAGGATTCTGTAATGGCTCTCATAGTATTGTAGCACACTTAATGGAAACAACCTCCGAACACCATCAAAACCCTGAGTCCCGAGGTTCTTGGGAGTTTGTCGGTCCTTTAATTCCCCATAGACCAGAGATCAGACATGACCAACATGCTTTCTTGATCCAGGAGGCCTCAGGATCACAAGCCCCATTGTTGCAGCAACCTATACATGCTCAGACTCGGACCGTCCAGAGAGAAAGCGCATTGCCTATGATGGCATTAGACTTTGAAGACAGGGCTTTTGAGAGGAAACTCCAAAACCTTCAGTTGCTGCGCAATTTTATGCCACTTGCACTTAATGGACGAAAGGGGTCATTTACTGAAGTCTTCCCTCATAGAAATCCACGTTGCAAAATGGAGGACAAAGCTGTGGACACATCAGATTTAGATCAGGAACCAGTGGACGACCCCATGGGACTTGGCGAAATTGACTTTACAGCAGCTGCTCTTCTGTTCTGCCTGGAGGAGTCGCCCCGGGCTCGGAGGATATCCGACACGGTCTATGCGTTTGGAGGTACACGTGTTGACTTCGGCACCCAGACGTTTAGTTTCCCCGCTGCCATCTTGGCAACAAGTACGATGGTTGGCGAGGTCGCGTCGGCTTCCGCTTGCGATCGAGCCGCACCACGCCTTTCTCAACCAAGTCCGTTTTGCACTCTACGGCTTGATTTGACGCTGGAGCAGCTTGTGCCTCGCCCGAGCTGGGCTCCACGTGAGGGCTCCATGTTCACCTTTGAGTGCGGCCAGCTCTTCCGTCGGGAAGAGTTCCTCTCGCATTTTCGCAATGTTCATGGAGATATCCACTCTGGACTTAATGGCTGGATGGAGCACCGTTGTCCTTTAGCATATTATGGCTGCACATACTCCCAACGCAGATTCTGCCCAACTACTCATGGCTCGAAAATTGTTCATGACCGTCACCTCAGGTCATTCGGGGTGCAACCCGTCTCGGAATCTGTGACAGAACCCAAGTGTGATCACCTTAGTGGATTGCCATTTGAAGTACTTCAACATGTAGCCCGATTTCTAGATGGCTTTAGCCTATGTCAGCTGTCAATGGTGTCCCGTACAATGAGGGATGTTTGCGCCAGTCTGCTGCAGACCCGTGGCATGGTGGTGGTACAGTGGGAAAAGAAGCAATATTTGGATGGAAGACGATCCTGGCAGATAAAAGACAAGGTAAAGTATGTCTAAATGGTGGCAGCATGCTAATTAAGTCAAACCAAGGGTTAAAACAAGGGTGTGTGCCAGTCAGCTCTTGAGCTTGCAAATCAGTATATCGTATACGCCAGGGGTGCTCAAACTTGGTCCCGGTGGGCCAATGTCATGCAGAGTTTAGCTCCAACTTGCCCTTAACACACCTGCCATTTCTAGCATGCCTAGTAAAAGCTTGATTAGCTGGTTGAGGTGTGTCTAATTGGGGTTGGAGCTAAACTCTGCAGAAACTGGCCCTCCAGGACCACGGTTTTGCACCCCTGGTGTACACGAATCTACTCACTGGTAAGGACTTATGTCTCACTACATGTTGGGACAATTTCGATGTTGCTCAATTTCTGGCAGCATGACTATGTAAAACGTCAACGTACATCTTTGTAGAACAGGGCTGGGCAACTTCAGTTCTGGAAGGCCATTGTCCTGCAGAGTTTAACTCCAAGCCTAATCAAACACACTTGAACAAGCTAATCAGTAGTCAGGTTTCCATCCAAAGTTGGGAATTTAATTTATGTGCAAAACTGGTGTAGCGCATAAAACATTTGCGAATAAACACTGTTTTTATGCAACGAGTCAAAAAGAACAAAATTGTCAGATCCTGATAAACTGGCGGCACTAAATATCACTAAGGGCGTGTTCACACTTGTCATGTTTGGTTCCATTAAAACAAACTCTGGTGCGATTTCTCTGTTAGTGCAGTTTGTTTGACTAAGTGTGAACTCTACCATCCAAACCCTGGTTTGCACCAAACAAGCCGACCGAGAACGCTAAAAAGATGGGTCTCGGTCCACTTCCAAACGAACTGTAGTGCGATTCAAATGAAATATGAACGCAACACGGACCAAATACTTCTAAACGAACCAAAAACAGGAAGTAATGACAAGATGCGTCGCTATGCTACGTGATTTCATGAAGGGAACAAGCAGTGTATCCAAAACAAAACGAGCATAGATTAAACATAGAGCAACAAGGAGGTAAAGTGCCTTGTATGAGCTCTTTGTGAGTTTGCAGGTAGTGAAAATAAAATCATATGCACTCAACAATGAGCGCCCTTAGTCCAGCAGACAGCATTGTATGTATTTGACTTAAAGCGTCACTGAGCAGAGTGATCAGTGAATGGGTACTTTGATGTCATACACCCGCAGTGCCGCTTTAAGTGGAATGCACCTTTTCCTTTTGTTTGGAGTGTTCGGTGAGTTCCGTCACAAAATATATGTCATTCAACATGACCAATCAGGTTGTGAACGTATCACTATGCCTTTAGGTTCAGTATATTTAGGTTCACTGTAGGGCTGTGCGATTAATTGAAATCGTATCGAAATCGCGATGTGAACATGCACGATTTCTAAATCGCCTTACAGCACGATTTTTTGCACGCACTCGACTGATACTTTTCCCGCAGCATTCTATTTGAACCGATCACAACACAGCGCGCCTAAACAGAGAGCAAGAACATGCCAGCGTTCATGCTTGAAATCAGAAATGGTCATGCTGGTTTTCTTAGCAGAAAGCAGCTAGACTCTGCCAGTGTTCTAATTGTTTTTATGTGGGACACTGTGGTCTGGGTTGTTGTTTTTTCAAACGCACGCACATACGCACACACATACTTACTTTTTGCCATAGGTCTGTTCTAAAGACATTTTGTTCTACCTTTACTAGGCAGGGCTCGAAATTGTGAATGTTTTGGTCGCATATGCTCCCAAAATTTAATCTGCGTGACCTGAAATTATATTTGGGACCATTGGTGCGAGTGCGAGACACTGTTGTGGTCCGACTTGGTTTCATTTCTTTACAAAACTTTCGCTACACTGTTAGACATTTCAAAGGTGTTGCCAGTAAGTTACTGTAATTAGGATTTACAGTACCCAACTGTATTTCAGTTTACAGTAAGGTACTGTAGTAATGTACTGCCATATATTATTGCAATTCATTGTTTTGTAGGCTATATAGATTTCATTAAATTTTATAATTTTTATATAATTATTTTTATAGTTACTACTTATATGCAATTCAAACAGACACAATTATTCCAAAATATTACATTCTTTATTTAAACATTGCATATATAACCCTGAAACACAGAAAAATTATTCCAATGCTGGAACACTGCATCTTCACTCTTTCTCCCATCTAAGGCATTCCAGGTGCTTCTCCAAAACGTAGGCCACCATTGTAACCTCCGTGAAGTTGGCACCCCATAAAAAGAAATAATGACCAAAACTATGCCATTCGTTAGTGCTACGTTTGTGCTGATTTGTGCTGCAAAAACGAACGTTTGTGCTGGTTTGTTGTTTAAGATATTAAACATTATTCTTTTGACCGTATGACGTCACTTTCCACCCCATGTTGTCCAAATCGCTCCAAACCGGCGCAGTTCGTTTGTGCTCGATTTGTGCCCGTTTGTGCCGTTAAAATAAACACTGTATCTGTTTTCCTTCCCTAGATATAACCAAAATATTTTCGGGGCTGTGACGTCACTCTCCACCCCAGTTCCTCTAAATCACACAAAACTGGTGTCATTCGTTTGTGCTCGATTTGTGCCCGTTTGTGCCGTTGAAATGAAGGTCAAATATATTTCCATTTCTTAGAAATAACAAAAACAATTCGGGGCAGTGACGTCACTCTCCACCCCATGTCGTCCAAATCTTTCCAAACCGGTGCCGTTCGTTTGTGCTCGATTTGTGCCCGTTTGTGCCGTTAAAACAAACCTGGTATCTCCGAGCCCTTCTTAAATATAATGGGGAAAATACTTGTTTGGGACTTTTACGTAACTCTCCACCCCATATCGTCTAAATCTAGCCAAAAGGTGCCATTCGTTTGTGCTCGATTTGTGCCCGTTTGTGCCGCTAAAATAAACATTGCATCTAATTCTCTTCCTTTGAAATAAACAAGCAGGGTGTTTTATAGCATATTTTACACGGAGCTCCTGCAGATTTACACTGCACTTACAGTGTATAAATAATATTATGAGATTAATAATAATAATAAAAAAGAAATTAGAACAGAAACATGAAATTACAGAAAAAAAATACAATGACACTTTTGAATGTGAAACTAAATTGCCAATAGATGACAGCATGCTCCTGTTTTAATGAGTGAGTAGTAAGTCATTTATTCAATGGAGGTATTAAACACGGCTGATTCAATCTGGAAGGAAGAACTGTTTTTATGAATGGGTCAGTGAATTACAAATAGAACCGGTTTGTAGTCCAAATCGCCTCAACCTGGTGCTTCTACAGTACTTCTATACTCTTTGATATTATGTCATGGCCACGAGATATTAATTCGTGGGAACGACATCCTTATGTCGTAAGACGATAGATGCAACGATGAGGGAACGACATGCATTTCTCGAGGCCACGAGTTAAGTACATAAACAAACCTGCGTGACCATAGTACCCCCGATTAGATAGGTTTATTAATATTTTATTTTGAGTTAAATGATTGTATCAGTTATTCTAGAAATTAATACAATATTAAATTATTATATTAACAATAGGCGATGCTGTCTGTGCGCGACGTAGAGAGCATTCAAAAGTTTATCATGAATAAATAAAGTGCATCAAATAAAATGGCCCTACAAGAAATATTTTATGCATCCCACAATCTTGTCCATTAACTGATCCTATTTTTTCCGTAATATTTTTATTATTCGTTTATATTCGTTATTTTTCTTTTATTTCGATCTCTTTACTTAATTTTTTAAATGTAGCCTAATACTGTAAGGTTTCTATGACTGGGGTTTGCACTGGAATGCAGTTTAAAGGTTGAATTTACCATCTATTGTAGCTTAATTTATTTAGTCTAATTAATAGACAAATATAGTGTTTCACTGAAGAGTGAATTATTCAAGTAGTTTCATTTGGAAATAATTTATCGTCACACAGAATACGCCTACATGACATTCCTTCTATTACAGTAACTGATCGTCTTTTTTTCGTATTATTATTATTAGCAGTTGTAGGCTAGTAGTAGTAATTTCTATTATGATTAGCCTATTATTATTGTATATATTTTAATTTTCGTTTATAAACGGCTATTAGGCTATGACTGATTTTTACTGTAGTTTTAAAGTTAATTGAATTGAACATATATTTTATTTTGTTTCGTCTATATAGACTAGACTATATAATACTATAGTGTTTCACTGAGGAATGAATCATTCACGTAGACTATAGTTTCATTTATAAATAAAAACATTTTCGTGTATCGTCACACAGGGGTGTAAATGCAATCATAAAGTCAAACTTAATTGGTAGCTAATTGTCAGGCGTGAAAAAATATAGCCCTAACCAGTTAATAATAGAATAATAGCCTAATAATAATAGCCTAATAATAATAGCCTAATAATAATAATAATAATAATAATAAATGATAAGTGACTTAGAGCTATATTTTTTTATTTATTGTGTATCGCTTTATCTAAATGACGTTGTGTAGACTATATGTTATTTGCCATATATTAAGCAAATATTGTGAACGACAATTATGCCAATAGTTTTGTTTTTATGATTGTATTTATGCCTGTGTGTGACCATAAACGATTTACAAATGAAACTACGTTAATGATTCACTTGTCAATGAAACACTAATAATTAGACGAAATAAAATGAAATATATGTTAAATTCAACATATAAACTGCATTCCAGTAAAAACCCCAGTCATATAGCATAATCAAAGCTTTACTGGCATGTCCAGCATTTACAGTATCATTTACATTAAGAACGTTGAGTAAAGAAATCGAAATAAAAGGAAAAATAACGAATATAAACGAATAATACAAATATTGCGGAAAAAATAGGATCAGTTAATGGACAAGATTGTGGGATGCATAAAATATTTCTTGTAGGGCCATTTTATTTGATGCACTTTATTTATTCATGATAAACTTTTGAATGCTCTACGTCGCGCACAGACAGCATCGCCTATTGTTAATATAATAATTTAATATTGTATTAATTTCTAGAATAATTGATACAATCATTTAACTCAAAATAAAATATTAATAAACCTATCTAATCGGGGGTACTATGGTCACGCAGGTTTGTTTATGTACTTAACTCGTGGCCTCGAGAAATGCATGTCGTTCCCTCATCGTTGCATCTATCGTCTTAGGACATAAGGATGTCGTTCCCACGAATTAATATCTCGTGGCCATGACATAATATCAAAGAGTATAGAAGTACTGTAGAAGCACCAGGTTGAGGCGATTTGGTCTACAAACCGGTTCTATTTGTAATTCACTGACCCATTTAGGGCTGTCGCGGTTAAGGAATTTCCCTTGCGGTAATTTTGAGTGGCTCAGTAGCGCGGTATGCGGTATTACCGCCATATATATATATGAGTGTGTGTCCTGTTACAATGTAAGGTCATATTCAGAAATCAATAAACCGAAACCAAATCGCGTTGATATATGAAGTGAAGTAAACAGTACTTACATAGAAACCTAGCCAGAAAGAAATGCAAATTTTGAAGAAAAATGTCAGACATACTTAGAGGCTTTGCATCTGAATGTATATAACAGATAGCGCGCACCCTCGAGTCTGACTGGACAAGAGACTTTCTGTCAGTATTTCACCTGCGTGTTCTAGGCGAGCTGTCAGTCAGTGCAGTTTCATTTTTACGCCACAAGATGGAGGCAAGAGACTATCTTTGAGTAAGTCTTTAATCCGTTCATTCAACTATACGTTCAAAAACGCTTATTTAATCAAAGAGAGACGTAATGAAACACGATGTTGAAATCATTTTAACTTTAATCGCCACTTTTAAAGGCTCAGCTGACCAGCAGAGCATCGATGTTAAGACAGAGATTTCACTTTCCTTGGACATGACATGCTAGTTTCACAGTGGCGGCTGGTCCATAGGGGGCGCTGGGGCGCCGCCCCCCCTCAAGTTAGCCAAGGAAGAAGACTATTAATATGTTAAAAATAAGTTTAATACATATTGCAAAATAATTACGAAATTGCATTATTTTGACATACTATTCGACTGTTAGTTATGTTAGCACCTGTTAAAAATAAAAAAAATCTAAACTGTTTTTCGTTTGTTTGTGTATGCGGGACGCCGGCCAAATGGGTGTCTATTAGGTCTGTAAATATTTGAAACGCATGTGACTTGAGGCTGAGCTCTGATTGGCTTGTTTCAGATTGTCCTCGGGGCGCAGAGTACTGCGCCCCAGACCCTCCCACTTAAGATCTTAGCCAATCAATCTTGTTTTTATATATTTTGTCCTCATGTGATTGGACCGTTCTCGACTGTCAAATATGTGCAATATCTTTTCCGAGATGAAAGTAAATTTGTTTTTATCTTTCACAAGCCATTCAAATGAAGAAAAAATAAACAAAATAAACATACGAATCATGGAGCTTGGATAGAGTTTGCTTGCTAGATGCGATGTAAGTCATGCCTTTTATTGTTTTCATTGTTTGTTATTTCAAAGTCCTGTCACCGAAGCTTTGTGGGCAACTACACAGAAAGTAACGTTAACTGTAACAATGCAGTTTAACTCAATCGTCGGTGTACAAGCAAGGGTTTATGTAGATGTCTTTTTTCAAGTAAATTGTGAGTGTTTATGTTAGTATTATTATAAACACAATATTAAAATAGATATATATAATATAGTGTTCCTTCTTTAATTGGACATACAAATATATTGTCAATAGCATTATAATTACTTATTAAATTGGACTATATATAACTGTATGAAAATTAATTTATATGCAATGTTTTATTACAAATCAATTTATTTTCTCTGTCTTTGAGATTTATCCTGTGGCTCCCTCGTGTGGATAACATTAGTATTATGGCCTTTATCTCTGAATCACATTAATATAAATGGCTAATATTTTTTGGGATGATTACAAATGTTTAATGATTACTTTACTGATAATAAAGCCTGTATTAACAGTGTGATTCATTTTGTGTGCGCCCCCCTAAAAATTTTTAGCACCAGCCGCCACTGCATACATACCTGACTCGATCTGAAAGACAGACTCAGGTAATCGCACATGCTCAGTCGATCTCTCTCTCATTCGCTGTCTGTTTAGGCTTGTTAAGTGCATATCTACTGAGCCTCATAATAAACACATTATGTTATAATTACTAACTTATTACTAATTTAATATTCAGCACATAGGCATTAAGTGAGAAGGGCAAATCCTTAGGAAAAAAGAAAACAGGCAAATATCGCGGTTGCTGCGGTTGTTGCATTCCTCTGCGGTTATGCACGTCAATAGCGCGGTATTGGATATTGCGGTTATCGCGACAGCCCTAGACCCATTCATAAAAACAGTTCTTCCTTCCAGATTGAATCAGCCGTGTTTAATACCTCCATTGAATAAATGACTTACGACTCACTCATTAAAACAGGAGCATGCTGTCATCTATTGGCAATTTAGTTTCACATTCAAGTGTCATTGTATTTTTTTCTGTAATTTCATGTTTCTGTTCTAATTTCTTTTTTATTATTATTATTAATCTCATAATATTATTTATACACTGTAAGTGCAGTGTAAATCTGCAGGAGCTCCGTGTAAAATATGCTATAAAACACCCTGCTTGTTTATTTCAAAGGAAGAGAATTAGATGCAATGTTTATTTTAGCGGCACAAACGGGCACAAATCGAGCACAAACGAATGGCACCTTTTGGCTAGATTTAGACGATATGGGGTGGAGAGTTACGTAAAAGTCCCAAACAAGTATTTTCCCCATTATATTTAAGAAGGGCTCGGAGATACCAGGTTTGTTTTAACGGCACAAACGGGCACAAATCGAGCACAAACGAACGGCACCGGTTTGGAAAGATTTGGACGACATGGGGTGGAGAGTGACGTCACTGCCCCGAATTGTTTTTGTTATTTCTAAGAAATGGAAATATATTTGACGTTCATTTCAACGGCACAAACGGGCACAAATCGAGCACAAACGAATGACACCAGTTTTGTGTGATTTAGAGGAACTGGGGTGGAGAGTGACGTCACAGCCCCGAAAATATTTTGGTTATATCTAGGGAAGGAAAACAGATACAGTGTTTATTTTAACGGCACAAACGGGCACAAATCGAGCACAAACGAACTGCGCAGGTTTGGAGCGATTTGGACAACATGGGGTGGAAAGTGACGTCATACGGTCAAAAGAATAATGTTTAATATCTTAAACAACAAACCAGCACAAACGTTCGTTTTTGCGGCACAAATCAGCACAAACGTAGCACTAACGAGTGGCATAGTTTTGGTCATTATTTCTTTTTATGGGGTGCCAACTTCACGGAGGTACCATTGTATCCACTTCTTACATAGATAAATTTGTTCCCTGAAAAAAAAAAAAAAATAGAAATTACACATTTGTAAAAGACAAACCCCCATATGGAATACACAAACCTCTCAAAATCATAGTGAAGTGATTGTCTTACCATGAATTATCAGTCCCAGCGTGGCTGGCCTGCTCCTGTCCTTTGTGATGCTTCATTTGAGTTGCCTTTAAACACACACACACAAACAGACATACAAATACATATTTTTTACCTTGCGTGCTTGTCTTATTCTCTCGTCTGGTGCGTCAATACACAGCGCAGATGTTCTCCGGAACTCTCCCGCTCGCGGGTTCCATCCCCGGGGGAAACCCCCGGCGCTGCCCCGCTGGTTCAGTGTCCTCAGACGCGAGTGGCGCGACGCGGCAAAAGACAGTATAGAAACCATTATAATCCGTGATACTATCCACAATAGATGCAGGACAGTAAACTGATGCCCCAGTATTTTTCTGAAGTACAGTAGTACTCTAAGCACGCTGTTTCACTCGCGCTGTTTCTGACACGAAGGAAACTCCTGTAGCGCAAAATCCGGTCAGTCCAAATGTAAGAAATGAGGAAAAGAATTATCTCCATGGAGTGGCTCCAAAGAGGTTGTTACCGCAAATACAGTAGTAAACAGCAATTTTTAAAAATACAGTTAGTCTCTGTATGTGGTGTTTGACGTCACAGAAAATTCCCATGATGCAAAGGGAATTACAGTTATTTACTTTAAAGGGAATTTGCTGTTCTATACTGGGTGATATACAGTAAAAAACTGTAGAAATTACAGAAATGTCTAACAGTGTAGCCTAACTACTGCACAGACTGTTGCGAGCTGATGCACTGACAGGTTCACCATTCTTTCTTTCGATTGTGAAAAATAAAAGGTCTCCACAAACCGCTTTTGAAGAAATATAATATATTTCGTGCTATAGCGTACATTCTGTCAGATACAATTCTGGCGCCTCCGTGTCCATATACGTTACTGTACAACGCGGCATTCATTCACATCAGATGATAACTCAGCGGCAGAGTTCCACTCACACAGAGGCGTAATTTTCACTGGGGACATGCTTTTCAAAATCCTGTTTGTGTCCTCTCATATTTCAAATGGTTTTGTTATAATAATCTCTTTTATTGTAGAATGCACGCTCAGCGCCGTTGAGAGTCTCGCAAGATCGTTAAAACGAAACCAAAAGTAAAATGCGGACCCGCATTCAAAAGCAATTTTAATATCCCGCGTTTAGAGAGCGACTCCCCAATGCACGCAAATTAGGCTACATAAAATATCTAGGCAGTTATTAGTATGTGGGCTATAAAAAATATATTGTGTAGTTGTCTATAGTTCTGTATCATGCTTAAAAAATTCGGTCTCTATTTACACTTTGAATATTGAAAGAGTAGCCTACTTTGATCATGTGCTTGTAAAACATCTGCAGTCAGAATCAGCCATGAAGAATCAAGATCAGTGCATTACTAAAAAGAAATTGGGTGCGCCTACATTTTTTTTTTTGGTGCTCCTAACTTTTTTTCACCTGCTAGGTGATTTTTTTTTCCGCCCTCTGTTTTAGAGACATGTTACAGGTCTTTGATAAAGATCTAATTGTTTTCCTTTAAAAAAAATGTTTAGATTCACACTGTAAAATATGTCTGTGTCAAAATCGTGATTAAAATCGAAATCGCAATACTGTTTAAGAAAATCGTGATAGGTTTCTTTTGTCCATATCGCACAGCCCTAGTTCACTGTCAAAAATGCAACTGTGAAGTGGACCAGGACCAAATGTATCTTAAACCAAACAAACCGAACTGTGAAGTGTGAACACACCCTAAGAAAAGTAGGGGAAGCCACTGAGTATAATCATTTTTCATATATAATAAATGACTTGCACCTCAGGGAGAGCAGATGAAACACAATAAATGTGGTCACTGCTTTCGGAGGTGTATGCTGCTGTTTTTGGAACACAGTCGTGTAAGACAGATCTGGGAGGCAATTATACATAAATACTTTGACGACAGACTTCGTTCAGGCATTTCAGAATGACCATAACAACATTTCAGATGCTGTGCAATAACATCGGTCCACTGGTTAGTCAAGTTATCCCATCCCATAGCGCAGTGTCACATGACTTTTTTGGGTGCGCATGAAGAAATTTATCTCCAAAATGTGTTTCCACATTTTGTTATTCACACTATCCTTTTTTCACACAAGTCAAAAAAACACCTCAAGCGAGCATAAACACTTTTTTGAAATTTAAGTTTTTTTCAGGGAACAAAAGTTTTGTGATTGAGTTAGCCCTTCAAATGGCTGACACCCTGATCAGTGCCCTGGCTACTGAACTAGGGAACTGATTGTGACACACCCCAAGTGTTCTGCACACATTCTGAAAAGTGAAGCCAAAACATTTTGATCGCTCCTAGTGGCTGACTGCAGTATAGGTCATAAACCCCAGCCTCCGTGTAAATTAAAAAGGAACATAAGTCAAACTTAAAATTTACATTTCAAACTTATTTTTCCTTAAAAGAGTAGTTAACTTACAGATAATGTACTCACCCCCTTGTCATCTAAGATGTTCATGTCTTTCTTTCTTCAGTCGTAAGGAAATTGTTTTTAAGGAAAACATTTCAGGATTCCTCTCCAAATAATGGACTTCTATGGTGCCCCCGAGTTTGAACTTCCAAAATGCAGCTTCAAAGGGCTCTAAACCATCACAGCCGAGGAAAGAAGGGTCTTATCTAGCAAATCGATTGGTTATTTTCTAAAAATAATTACAGTTTATATACTTTTTAACCTCAAATGCTCGTCTTGTCTAGCTCTGTGTGTACTCTTTGTGTTCCGGTTCAAGACAGTTAGGGACTGTCAAAAAACTCTCTTCTCATTTTCATGTTTTACCTTTTTTTTTTGTAAAGGATGTTTGATCTTGTTTGCATGTTCACTTTGTAAACACTGGGTCAGTACTTCTGTAGCGATGTAGGACAATTTTGAAGTTTGAGGTGAAAATGAGATGGGAGTTTTTCGACATACCCTAACTGTCATGACCTGGAATACACAGAGTTCACGCAGAGCTAGGCAAGACAAGCGTTTGAAATTAAAAAGTATGTAAGTTGTATATGTTTTTAGAAAATAACCCATCGTTTCACCAGATAAGACCATTCTTCCTCGGCTGGGAACATTTAGAGCCCTTTGAAGCTGCATTTAAACTGCATTTTGGAAGTTCAAACTCGGGGGCACCATAGAAGTCCATTATATGGAGAGAAATCCTGAAATGTTTTCCTCAAAAAACAATTTCTTTACAACCGAAAAAAGAAAGACATGAACATCTTGGATGACAAGGGGGTGAGTACATTATTTGTAAATTTTTGTTCTGAAAGTGAACTACTCCTTTAAGATGGTTTCGGTCATATTAGGTAGTTCTTATCACACTTGCGTATGTTCATTTGTTTATTTTTCTAATAAATTTGGTTTGTTCATTTAGGAGATATTTTGAAATAGAGATGTGTCGTCCATCTTTATTTACATGTGTTAAACAGTTTGCATAGTTCTTTCTGACTGTACTCTTTTCCCAAACTCAGTGGACGAATCTAAACAGCTAACAAGTTTTACCATAACATTGTTGTTAAGATGTTAGTTAAGTAACCATTTTGTTTTCCCGCAGGTTTGGCGTTTCAGCACAGCCTTTAGCCCGGTTAACAGATGGGAGTTTGCGGACATCTCTAGCATGGCAGACCACCTGAAACGTTGCCCGTACAATGAAGTCCTCCGACAAGTGGAGGCGGTTCCACTGCCCTGCATGTGCACGACCAGAGAGCTAACGCGAGGCGGCAGATCGCTTCGATCCGTTCTCAAACCAGTATCATAACGCTACAGAAACTTTGCGAAACCTAACTAAAACACCTACATTATCTAACCTCTTCGATCGACAATATAATATCACTGTGTAAATAAAAGGAAACTAAATCTTTTTTTTTGTTTTGATGCTAAGATTATTTTTTTATTAATATATCAAAGATTATTTTGGTCTGAGGTGTGTGATGCAACGGCTCCTCTAAGAAAAATGGTTCGGCTTTCTCAGACACACGCCAGTGTTTTCTTATCAAGACCAAGGCTGGGAGTGGGCTGGTTTAAGGAGAGTAAACCTTGGTGAAACAAGGCTTAATTCAATGGGATTATATGAGCCTCAACCTGTCAAATAGCACTTGATTTATTTGTCTTGACACAGCAAGATAATCTCTGTAAAGATAAGCAGATAATGACTTCCAGTTCCTGTCAGTACATATCCAAACTATAGTATATTTGCATGGTTTGGTAAAGACGCCGTTTGAAAAAGGACACATTCTATGATTATTTTTGGATGGTTCAGTTTCGCTTCATTTTATGGTGACATTGCAGACAGGTGCACTTCACTCTGAACCAGGAACAGCTGTCATTCTTAAGAATTTAAGGGCTTGGATTTATACTGGGTTTCAGAGTAAGAGAGCTGTTTTTTTCTATCACATTGTCATAGAATAGGAGGTTTCCATTTACAGTAGTTTCCACTCTCTTAAAGGCTTCATCCAGAAATTGCACCAATGGACTGTAGTTAAACGCCTTTGGACACTCTCTGTATGTACTGAAGCATACATACTAAAACACCTTGAACTGTTTTACTTCATTCTCCAGTACTATATCAGTCAGTATCAGCATGCCAACCATATATCAGCATTTAGACTCAATATTTGCACTTTACTGAATTTTGTGGCTGTCTGCACTCTGATCCGTGCTATCCTCACTAACCAGGAGTAAACAGACGCTCTGCTATTGTGTTTCCTATTGAGTGAGCAGGAAAAGCTTAGGTAACACTATATTTGAGCACAACGAAGAGCTCTATAAGTTACATATATGTGATGTGTGACATATCTTAACCTGTCTGCATTTAAATGTGTGCTGTGAGAATTTGTGAAAGCTAATATTTGAAGGTGTGATCTGCAGCTAATGAAACACCATAGAAGTGTTTCTCTTTTAACCTTTACGGTTTATGGAAAGCTATGCAGCATTTACGTGTTAGGAGCTGTTTTAGGCTTCTCAAGTTGTGTGTCACCCAAGGTTGTGTGTTCATTTCCATGTAATCAAAATGAAGTGTTTTTTTTTTTTTTATTGTATTACTGAAGCCATGTTGTATGAAGTCTGTTTTCTGGGTTATTAGGTTGGTTGTTTATGATCTAAGCAGGAGAAATTGCCAGTACAGCTGTTGGTTGGAGTTGCATGTGGTTTTTGACTTAAATGAATTAAAATATCTATATATTTTATTATCTTTATTTTGGCTCAGTGTTCTTTTATCTTTTTTTATTTTACAAGTATGCTTAATGACTACATCCATACTTTAAACAGGTTTGTACTCAATAAGGTTGTGTTCTGCTTTCTCTGAGAATGTGTTGGGTCTCCAAGGTTATTATAAATCTTTATTAACATAAAAGTTAATACAAGACCTATTTAAAAGACCCTGGTATTTTCTGTCTGTTACACAGTGTAACTCACAAGCGTGTACATTTACTAAAGCAAACAAAAGAGACATGGCATTTTGTTGAAAATGATAAATATGGCTAAATTAAATGTCAGGGGAGTGGTATTTTTTATTTTTTTACAGCAGAGTTGTAATAAGGAGAATTTGTTTTAATTAATGCTGACCAATGCATATAAAAGAAAGTATATAGAGTGGATATAAAAAGTCTACGCACCCCTGTTAAAATGCAAGGTTTCTGTGTTGTAAAAAAATCAAACCACAATAAATCATTTCAGAACTTTTTCCACCTTTAATGACAACTATAACCTGTACAATTTCATAAAAAACAAACTCACATATTTTAGGTGTGGGAAACTAAAAATAAAAAACTAAAATAATATGGCTGCGTAAGTGTGCACACCCACTTATAGCTGGGAATATGGCTGTGTTCAAATTAAGCAATCACATTGAAACTAATTTTAAACAGGAGTCAGTACACACCTGTCATCATTTAAAGCACCTTTGATTAACCCAGAATAAAGTTCAGCTGTTCTAGTAGGCTTTGCCTGGCATTTTCTTATTTGCAGCTTACAGCAAAAGCTATGGTCCGCAGAGAGCTTCCAAAGCATCAGAGGGATCTCATTGTTAGAAGGTATTAGTCAGGAGAAGGGTACAAAAGAATTTCCAAGGCATTGGGGTAGGGTGGCAAGACGGAAGCCTTTTCTTACAAAGAAAAACATCCAGGCCCGGTTAAATTTTGCAAAACCACATTTGAAATCTCCCAAGAGCATGTGGGAAAAGGTGTTATGGTCTGATGAAACCAAGTTTGAACTTTTTGGTCATAATTTCAAAAGGTATGTTTGGCGCAAAAACAACACTGCACATCACCAAAGAAACACCATACCCACAGTGAAGCATGGTGGTGGCAGCATCATGCTTTGGGGTTGCTTTTCTTCAGCTGGAGCTGGGGCCTTAGTCAAGGTGGAGGGATTTATGAACAGTGCTAAATACCAGTCAATACTGGAAGAAAACCTTCAGGCTTCTGCTAGGAAGCTGAAGCTGAAGATTTTTCAACACGATAACGATCCAAAGCACACATCCAAATCAACAAAGGAAAGGTTTCACCAGAAGAAAATTCAAGTTTTGGAATGGCCCAGCCAGAGCCCAGACCTGAATCCGATTGAAAATCTGTGGGGTGATTTGAAGAGGGCTGTGCACAGGAGATGCCCTCGCAATCTGACAGATTTGGAGTCTTTTTGCAAAGAAGAGTGGGCAAATATTGCCAAGTAAAGATGTGCCAAGCTGATAGATTCATACTCAAAAAGACTGAGTGCTGTAATAAAATTAAAAGGTGCATCAACAAAGTATTAGTTTAAAGGTGTGCACACTTACGCAACCACATTATTTTAGTTTTTTTTATTTTTAGTTGTTCCCCACACCTAAAAAATGTGAGTTTGTTTTTTATGAAATTGTACAGGTTATAGTTTTCATTAAAGGTGGAAAAAGTTTTAAATGATTTATTGTGGTTTGATTTTTTTTCAACACAGAAACCTTGCATTTTAACAGGGCACACCCCTGTTAAAATGCAAGGTTTCTGTGTTGAAAAAAAAAAGACTTTTTATATCCACTGTATTTAAAAAAAAAAAAAAACTGTACTTTTAGATATGACTTCATTTAAAAGATAATGGCCCGGTTTCACAGACAGGGCTTGATTAAGCCAGGATTCAGTTAGGACATTTTAAGCAATTTTTTATAAACGTGCTTAGAAAAACCATTACAGGTGTGCATCTTGAGACAAAACAAAGGCACTGATATATTTTTAGATCAGTTAGTGCAAGTTTCTTTCAGTTGAAACAGCTCAGATTTATGTTTTGTCTAGGACTAGGTTTAAGCCTTGTCTCTGAAACCAGGGGAATACAATATTAATGCAATAAAAGGCCACTTAAGTATACTTGAAGCAGTTCAGTTTCATGCTTATTTTTAGCACTTAAGTACACTCTTAAAAAGTCTACTTCGCAATAATGTATTAAAAGTTAATTAAATGTAACATTTAAAATCATTGTGTTACTGTAACATTGACGACTCTGGAGATGAAGTAGAATCCATTTGCGGAGTTTATTAAATGCAGCAACCAAATCCAAAACAGTATCCAAAAACAGAGTCGAAAAACCAGGCGTAAAGTCCAATAACAGTAGTCAAGCCAATCAGTCGACGATACAAAAGGATAATCCAAAAGACGTGAAAACAGGGAATCAGGCAGAGGTCATATACAAAAATAACAAATCAGAAACAAGAAACGCTCAGTAAGGCAGGGAAAACACTGGCAATACTTCGCGAGGAGCGTTTGGTGTGCTCGGCCTAAAATGGCCGCCAAACAGGAAGTGGGTGGAGCTGGAGAGCAGAGAGAGTGCTGACAGTCAGTATTCTGGTGATTGCTCCCTCTGCTGGCGTGGCGTTACAGTACCCCCTCCTCTAGGAGCACCTCCTGGTGCTCGACGCGGTCGTCCCCGTGGTCGTGGAGCAGGGCGGTCAGGTCTGGCTCTATGAAATTCCTCAATTAGTGCAGGATCCAGGATATTGGAAGCAGGGATCCAGGACCTCTCCTCAGGTCCGTAACCTTCCCAGTCCACCAAGTATTGGAGCTGACCCCCGCGGCGTCTTGAGTCAAGGAGTAAGTTCACTTTGTAGGCTGGTAACCCGTCGACATCCAGCGGCGGAGGGGGTTCTTGCCGCTCCGTGTTGGTGTCAGCATCCGGGTGGACTGGCTTAAGAAGGGAAACATGGAAGGATGGAGAGATCCGGTAGGTTGCAGGCAATTCCAGTTGATAAGTAACATCATTAATTTGTCTTAAAATCTTGAATGGGCCCACATACCGTGGGCTAAGCTTTCTGCTTGGCAGACGTAACTTGAGGTCCCGTGTTGAAAGCCAGACCCGCTGTCCAGGTTGGTAGGGAGAATGTGGGCGTCGACGACGGTTGGCCTGAAGCTCTTGAGTGCGTACAGCACGCTGCAGGCGGACATGAGCGCTGTCCCACACCCTCTCGCTACGCTGTATCCAGTCGTTGACTGCTGGGACAGATGAAGGCTCTCCTGACCACGGGAAAAGAGGGGGCTGGTAGCCGAGCACACACTGAAACGGGGTGAGTCCAGTCGATGAATGTGTGAGGGAATTTTGTGCATATTCGGTCCACGGAAGAAACTCAGACCATCTGTGTTGCTCCCTGCTGCAGTAAGTTCTGAGGTACCGTCCGATCTCCTGGTTAAGTCTTTCAACTTGTCCATTGGCCTGAGGATGATATCCTGAGGTAAAACTGACGTTGATGTCTAACAGCTTACAGAAGGATCTCCACACCTGTGAAGTGAACTGTGTACCTCTGTCTGACACAATGTCTTCTGGAAGTCCATAGCACCGGAAGACATGGTGAAATAAGGCTTGAGCAGTGTCCATTGAAGTGGGTAATCCTTTTAATGGTATCAAGCGACATGCTTTGGAGAACCTGTCTATGATGACAAGGATTGTTGTGTATCCATTGGAAGGTGGGAGATCCGTAACAAAGTCAACTGAAAGGTGAGACCAGGGTCGTTGCGGAATGGGTAAGGGTTTAAGGAGACCGGACGGTAATTCTTTGGGGGTCTTTGACTGAGCACACACAGAGCAGGCTTTGACGTAGTCCATTACCTCCCTTGCCATGTTGGGCCACCAGAAGGAATTTTGTACTAGTTTGAGTGTCCTTGAAATCCCTGGGTGTCCTGAACTTAATGAAGTGTGTACCCACTGCATAACTCTATGCCGGAGGTCCTGAGGAACATACTGTTTCGTTGGGGGGCAATTCTCGGGTGCTGGCTCATGGATTACAGACTGCTGAATCTCTTCCATGATGTCCCAGTTGATGGGGGCAACAATAAGTGATGGATTGATAATGGGTTCCGCGGTGTACTCTGGTTTCGGTGGATCATATCTTCTGGAAAGGGCATCTGCTTTGCTATTCTTGCTGCCCGGGCGGTAGGTGACTGTAAAGTGGAAACGTGAGAAGAAGAGGGACCAGCGTGCTTGGCGGGAATTTAGCCTTTTGGCGGACTTGACATATTCAAGGTTTTTGTGATCGGTTATTACCTGGAACGGATGAATGGCACCCTCTAGCCAGTGTCTCCACTCTTCAATGGCAGACTTCATAGACAGTAGTTCTTTATTACCCACGTCATAATTTCGTTCAGCAGCTGAGAGTTTACGTGAATAGAAGGCGCATGGGTAGAGCTTGGCCGGGTGTCCCTGACGTTGAGAGAGGACTGCTCCGATGCCGCAATCAGAAGCGTCAACCTCCAGGACGAATGGCAGTGCGGGATCAGGATGTTTAAGGATTGGGGCAGTGGTGAAACTGGTTTTGAGTCTTGCGAATGCTTGGAGAGCTTGGTCAGTCCACTTGAGTTTAGCTGGCTTCCCTTTGAGTAGTGAAGTGAGAGGTGCTGCAATGATGCTGTAATTTCTAATGAATCTCCGGTAGAAGTTTGCAAATCCTAAGAATCTTTGAAGTTCTTTGACAGTTGAGGGTTGTGGCCATGATGTGACTGCTCTTATTTTAGAGTCATCCATCTCGACCCCTTGGTGGCTAATATTGTAGCCCAGGAAAGTTGTCTGGTTAACATGAAACTCACACTTCTCAGCCTTTACGAATAATTGATTCTCCAATAGGCGTGACAGGACAGTCTTGACATGTTCTATATGTTCAGTTTCCGTCTTGGAGTAGATAAGGATGTCATCTATATAGGCAATCACGAAACTATTAAGAATGTCCCTGAAGATTTCATTGATGAATGACTGGAATACAGCTGGAGCGTTCGCAAGGCCATACGGCATAACCAGATACTCATAGTGCCCTCTAGTGGTGAGGAAGGCGGTTTTCCATTCATCTCCCTCTTTAATCCGGATCAGATTATAGGCACTTCTGAGGTCAAGCTTGGTGTAGATTTTGGCCTCTCGAAGTTGTTCTAGAGCTGAAGGCACTAATGGCAAGGGGTAACGGAATTTTACAGTAACATTGTTCAAACCTCTGTAATCGATGCATGGTCGCAATCCACCATCCTTCTTTTCTACGAAGAAGAACCCCGCAGCTGCTGGAGATGTGGATGGACGAATGAATCCATAACTCGAGGCTTCTTCAATATATTCCTCCATGGCCTTAGATTCTTGAACGGTGAGTGGGTACACTTTACTCTTTGGTGGCATGGCGTTGGGAAGTAGATCGATAGCACAATCCCAGGGACGATGAGGTGGTAGTTGTGTGGCCCTGGTCTTGCTGAAGACTTCCAGTAAGTCGTGGTAGCAGGCTGGTATGGCGGGTGTTGGATGATTTTCTGGGCTTTCGACGCTGGTCGTCAGGCAAGGATGTGGGAGATCTTGGTTGAAACAGTATTGGCGGCAGAATGGAGACCATTTCTTGAGTTCACCTAGGTGCCAGGAAATCTCAGGATCATGAGCTGCTAACCACGGGAATCCAAGGATTACTTCATACTTAGGTGAGTTGATGACGTAGAGAGATATGGTTTCTTGATGGAACAGTCCGATTTGCATAGTTAGAGAGGTGGTTTGTTTCTTGATACCTCCATCAACCAGTTTGTTGTCAACGGTGGAGATGCCGATGGCGGGGATGCACGGAATGGTTTTGATGTGATGTTTCTCTATGAGATCCTGGTTGATGAGGTTCAGCGCCGCTCCTGAGTCTACCAGCGCTGTTAATGAAATGAGACCATTATCAGTAGATATCTGAACAGAAAGCGTGAATGCCTTGAAAACTTGTAGTGAAAAACTTTCAACACTCACCCGGTCAGTTGAACTTGATGGCTTCCGGGTCTTGAGTGGACATTGTAGATTACGATGGCCTGGTTCACCACAATAGAAACATAGATTCAGGTCTCTGCGACGTTTTCTCTCTACGTCCGTCAAACTTGTGGCGTTAAGCTGCATAGGTTCGACAGAGTGAGGAGCAGGTGGCAGGTAACTAGGTGCAGGAAATGGAGCTGACCGTGTGGTCTTGCGTTTGGGCGCATTTCGTTGCAAATTATCAATCTTGACCGCCAGGTTAACAAACTCAGAAAAAGTAAGCTCCTCACCTCTGCATGCCAGCTCAGTTTGCAGATCCGCATTCAGGCTCTTTTGGAACACTGCTTTCAATGAAATGTCATTCCATCCGCTCTGTGCAGCAATGGTGCGAAACTCTATCGCATAATCAGCAGCTGTACGTGTTCCTTGTGAGAGTTGCAACAGCTGGGTTGAGATATCCTTGCCCCCCGCAGGATACTCGAAAACTTCGCGCAACTGCAGCAAAAAGTGTTCAGAAGAGCTGCGAATATGAGCGTCAGATTCCCAAACTGCCGCAGCCCAGTCGATCGCCCTCCCAGACAGCAAAGACATGATAAAATGACACTTTTCAAGCTCCGAATGAAAGTGATCGGGTTGGCCATCAAAGAACGTACGGATCTGGCGTATGAAACCCCGACAACGTTCAGCAGAACCATCAAACTTATCAGGCTGTGCCAGTCTTACCGTCTGGGGTGAGATAGGTGGAAGCGATCGAATATAGTGTGTCAGATGTTCGTTTGTGGCCTGCAGCTTAGCCAGTTGTTCTTGGTAAGACTTAATCATCTCGGTTTGAAATGAATAAGCAGTCTGCAGCTGGGTAACCTCCGCTGGACTCAGAGTAGGCGAAGTATTCTGTAACATTGACGACTCTGGAGATGAAGTAGAATCCATTTGCGGAGTTTATTAAATGCAGCAACCAAATCCAAAACAGTATCCAAAAACAGAGTCGAAAAACCAGGCGTAAAGTCCAATAACAGTAGTCAAGCCAATCAGTCGACGATACAAAAGGATAATCCAAAAGACGTGAAAACAGGGAATCAGGCAGAGGTCATATACAAAAATAACAAATCAGAAACAAGAAACGCTCAGTAAGGCAGGGAAAACACTGGCAATACTTCGCGAGGAGCCTTTGGTGTGCTCGGCCTAAAATGGCCGCCAAACAGGAAGTGGGTGGAGCTGGAGAGCAGAGAGAGTGCTGACAGTCAGTATTCTGGTGATTGCTCCCTCTGCTGGCGTGGCGTTACAGTTACTCTTTTGTCACTTGTGCTTTAAAGAAGCAGTTTTGATGTGTTAACCAACATAGTAAATAACATGTTCTTGATTACATTTTTAAAAGCATTGTTATTCACTATCACATTTTTAGTTAATACATTTTAAATTACAATTGTAACTTTATCATTACAAATGTGTGCAATTACAAATACATTTAAAATGTTTGTCAGTACATTCAGCAGTACACTTAAACTTATTAAAAACAATAAAGTTATGAAATTATGTATTAAGATGCTTAAGTTCTATTTACATATGCAAAAAGGCACTCTCAATAACCAATAATCACATTTATTATACGTTTAAAATAAAATGCATTTTATTTGATTGCATTAACCTTTTCTAATTTTAATATTATTATATTTCACGGCTTTTATAACTAAGTGTAAGTTTTTTAGGCAATAATCACTGTGCAACTTAACAGGTACCAAGTGCAGTGCTGATAAAATTGAGCTGATATGATCAGAATTTCTGGATCTGGTAAGAAGATGTCATAAAAATGCATGAATAATAGGCCAATTATGCAAAAATAAATAAAACATTTTATATGGACTCTAAAAGCATTTAAAGACATTATGAATTATTTATAAACATAATGTATTACAACAACAATTATTATTATTATTAACATTAAATATGAATTATTTTTCATCCAACCATTTGGATGTCTCATTCTGGCCAAATAATTATTTGGTGGTGTGACAGATTAGAAATCGAGTAATGGATAGAATTACTATTATAAAAACATAACTTGTTACGAACATAGCCCAAATGTTGTTAAATAGGTCAATGTAAATGGGTTTAATAATGTCTTTATTTGTGTATTTGGCTGCTGAATATGTTCAGGGTCGCAATATTCACTTGCAAGTGATAATCACACATATAAAGGTGATTCTTAGACTATGGGCACTTTTATGTTCTTTGGCCATATTTTCAGAGGTGGGTAGAGTACCCCAAATCTGTACTCAAGTAAAAGTACAAGTACTTATGGAAATATTTACTCAAGTAAGAGTAAAAGTAACAATCTTAATAGTTACTTGAGTAAGAGTAAAAAAGTATCCGATAGTAGCTAGTTACTAGTTACTTCTGATCTGATTGATATGAAGTGAAAACCCTGAATTTCAAACTGTTTGGAAAGCTTCCGCACATCTCTCCTTGAAAACATAGGCTGAAATAAGGTGTTTATATATATATATATATATGTATATAATTTTATATATATAATTTTGCAGGGCTCGCAAAATTTCTGGTAGCCCTTCGGCAGTAAGAGTAAAAGTACCTATCTTTAAATATACTCTAAAAGTACTAGTTACCCCAAAAATGTACTCAAGTAAATGTAACGAAGTAAATGTAATTCGTTACTACCCACCTCTGCATATTTTTTAAAAATACATATAATTTGACAAATTCCTCTTTCTTTGTCAAGCTAATGATAAAACCACCCTAAAAACTTTGTACTACCTTTCTATTATGATTTTTTCATACTTTTCAACCTCCTTATAGGTGTAAAAACCACTGTTTTCTCCTTGCCGCCGCACCCAGACTTTTAAATTTCGACAATGAAAATACAGTTTAAAAATATGACTTATCTGGTAACTATTAATGTAGCTGTATTAAGCACTAGTAAAATAATTAAAATACATTACAGTATTTAATGTGAGACCTCTATCAATATTACATTTTATACAAAATATAAAACAAAGTAAAATATTAACCATTTCTCTTGTAATCTAAGTTTGTCCTCTTACAGACCTTAAAACTAGACAAATTATTTAAACTTATGAGACTGTGTTATGTGACTTTTGAACATTTTTTCCCCCTTCAACTTCACAAGACTAAAAGTGCCCCTAGTTGAAGAAACACTCATAAGCACATACAAGCCCTGCTGAAAAAAGCAGCTAAAACCAGCCTAGGCTGGTTGGCTGGTTTTAGCTGGTCATAGCTGGCCAGCAGGCTGGTTTTAGAGGGGTTTTGGCAGCCTGGTCATAGCTGGTCTTAGCTGGTCAGGCTGGGCGACCACCAACTAAAACCAGCCTGGCCAGGCTGGGAGACCGGCTTAAACCAGCTACTTCCAGCTTAAACCAGCTAAGACCAGCCAACCAGCAGTCTTTTTTTTTTTTTTTCAGCATGGAGGGCTTCCAAAGCATTGTGGTCCTCAAAAAAAAAAAAAAAAAAAAATACGCTGGTTAGGTATGTTTTGGTGCTGGGATGCCGGTTTTGGTTGGTTTATGCTGGTCCTTTGCTGGTTTTGTTGGTCCTTAGATGGTTAACCGGCCCCTGTAAAAAGGAGCATCCTTCCCTTGAGTCATCAAACTGGCCTCCAGACCTTCTGTGGTCTTGAATTCACCACCTTAACTATAAATTTGACATAATTCATCGAGGTGGTGGCGCATCCTGACCGACTCAATATAGCCGGCAGAATGCGCTACCACCTCAATGAATCATGACAAATTCATAATATAGTCGACAGAATGCACTACCTTTCTAAAAAAATAGTTTGCTGCTTGAGGGAGTTTCAGTCCGGCCAGCAGGGGGTGAAATCCCCTTCCTCAATCATGAATTTGACCTAATTTATAGGGGTGGTAGCGCATTCTGCCGCCAGCATTGAGCCTGGCAGGATGTGCTACCCCTCTGTTAGATCAGATCAGCTTTCTTAAGGAATGCACAACAAGTGCAACTGTTGCATGCAGTAGCCAGAGGCTGGTTGCTTACTGAAACTAAGCAGGCCCAAGCTTGTTCAGTATGTCGATGGGAGACCCTTTGTGCATATATAGTTTGCTCCTGTAGGTGGTTTTAGTCCAGCCAGCAGGGGGTGCTCCTTTTCTGACATGTACAGTGTGGGTCCAAAACTTTGGACTGCAAAATAAATAGTGACTTTTTAATGAAGCCTTAAACTGGAGCCTGTAAAAAGGAGCATCCTTTGGATCAGGCATTAAACTACCCTCCTGACCTTCTGTGTTCATGAAATCTCTTTCCTCAGTTGACCTAATTTACAGAGGTGGTAGCACATTCCCCCGGCAGCATTCAGCCTGGCAGGATGTGCTACCACTCTAGTAGATCAGATCAGCTTTCCTAAGGCATAGATACCAAATTCAACTGTTGCTTGCAGAAGCCAGATCCCGGTTCCTCAGTAAAGTTAAACAGGCCCAAGCTTTGTCAGAAAATGGATGGGAGACCCTTTGTGGAAATCTAGCTTGCTCATGGAGGTAGTTTTATTCCAGCCAGAAAGGGGTGCTCGTTTTCTGACATGTACTGTGTGGGTCCAAAACTTCAGGTTGTGAAAAATAGTGACTTTTTAATGAAGCTTTAATGCTGGTCCTTAGCTGGTTCATGCTGGTCCTTAGCTGGTTAATGCTGGTCCTTAGCTGGTCATGTTGCTGGTCAAGGACCAACATAAACCAGCAAAGGAGCAGCATAAACCAGCAAAGAGCCAGCATAAATCAGCAAAGGAGCAGCATAAACCAGCAAAGAGCCAGCATAAACCAGCAAAGAGCCAGCATAAACCAGCAAAGGAGCAGCATTAACCAGCTAAAGAGCCAACATAAACCAGCCAAGAGCCAGCATAAACCAGCAAAGGACCAGCATTAACCAGCTAAGGACCAGCATAAACCAGCAAAGAGCCAGCATAAAACAGCAAAGGACCAGCATAAACCAGTAAAGTGCCAGCATAAACCAGCAAAGGAACAGCATTAACCAGCAAAGTGCCTGCATAAACCAGCAAAGAACTAGCATAAACCAGTAAAGTGCCAGCATAAACCAGCAAAGGACCAGCATTAACCAGCTAAAGACCAGCATAAACCAGCAAAGAGCCAGCATAAACCAGCAAAGGACCAGCATTAACCAGCTAAGGACCAGTATAAACCAGCAAAGAGCCAGCATAAACCAGCAAAGGACGAGCATTAACCAGCTAAGGACCAGCATAAACCAATAAAGTGCCCGCATAAACCAGCAAAGGAGCAGCATTAACCAGCTAAAGAGCCAACATAAACCAGCCAAGAGCCAGCATAAACCAGCAAAGGACCAGCATAAACCAGCAAAGGACCAGCATTAACCAGCTAAGGACCAGCATAAACCAGCAAAGAGCCAGCATAAAACAGCAAAGGACCAGCATAAACCAGTAAAGTGCCAGCATAAACCAGCAAAGGAACAGCATTAACCAGCAAAGTGCCTGCATAAACCAGCAAAGAACTAGCATAAACCAGTAAAGTGCCAGCATAAACCAGCAAAGGACCAGCATTAACCAGCTAAAGACCAGCATAAACCAGTAAAGTGCCAGCATAAACCAGCAAAGGAACAGCATTAACCAGCTAAGGACCAGTATAAACCAGCAAAGAGCCAGCATAAACCAGCAAAGGACGAGCATTAACCAGCTAAGGACCAGCATAAACCAATAAAGTGCCCGCATAAACCAGCAAAGGACCAGCATAAACTAGTAAAGTGCCAGCATAAACCAGCAAAGGACCTGCATTAACCAGCTAAGGACCAGCATAAACCAGCAAAGGACCAGCATAAACCAGCAAAGGACCAGCATTAACCAGCAAAGGACCAGCATAAACCAGCAAAGGACCAGCATTAACCAGCTAAGGACCAGCATAAACCAGCAAAGTGCCCGCATAAACCAGCAAAGGACCAGCATTAACCAGCTAAGGACCAGCATAAACCAGCAAAAGACCAGCATTAACCAGCTAAGGACCAGCATAAAGCAGCAAAGGACCAGCATAAACCAGCAAAGTGCCCGCATTAACCAGCAAAGGACCAGCATTAACCAGCTAAGGACCAGCATATTTATCCAGCTAACCAGCTAAGGACCAGCATAAATCAGCAAAGTGCCCGCATTAACCAGCAAAGGACCAGCATAAACCAGCAAAGGACCAGCATTAACCAGCTAAGGACCAGCATAAAGCAGCAAAGGACCAGCATAAACCAGCAAAGTGCCAGCATTAACCAGCTAAGGACCAACATAAACCAGCAAAAGACCAGCATAAACCAGCTAAGGACCAGCATAAACCAGCAAAGGACCAGCATAAACCAGCAAAGTGCCAGCATTAACCAGCTAAGGACCAACATAAACCAGCAAAAGACCAGCATTAACCAGCTAAGGACCAACATAAAGCAGCAAAGGACCAGCAAAAACCAGCAAAGTGCCCACATGAACCAGAAAAGGACCAGCATTAACCAGCTAAGGACCAGCATATTTATCCAGCTAACCAGCAAAGGACCAGCATAAACCAGTAAAGGACCAGCATAAACCAGCAAAGGACCAGCATAAACCAGCAAAGGACCAGCATTAACCAGCTAAGGACCAGCATAAACCAGCAAAGAGCCAGCATAAAACAGCAAAGGACCAGCATAAACCAGTAAAGTGCCAGCATAAACCAGCAAAGGAACAGCATTAACCAGCAAAGTGCCTGCATAAACCAGCAAAGAACTAGCATAAACCAGTAAAGTGCCAGCATAAACCAGCAAAGGACCAGCATTAACCAGCTAAAGACCAGCATAAACCAGCAAAGAGCCAGCATAAACCAGTAAAGGACCAGCATAAACCAGCAAAGGACCAGCATTAACCAGCTAAGGACCAGTATAAACCAGCAAAGAGCCAGCATAAACCAGCAAAGGACGAGCATTAACCAGCTAAGGACCAGCATAAACCAATAAAGTGCCCGCATAAACCAGCAAAGGACCAGCATAAACTAGTAAAGTGCCAGCATAAACCAGCAAAGGACCTGCATTAACCAGCTAAGGACCAGCATAAACCAGCAAAGGACCAGCATAAACCAGCAAAGGACCAGCATTAACCAGCAAAGGACCAGCATAAACCAGCAAAGTGCCCGCATAAACCAGCAAAGGACCAGCATTAACCAGCTAAGGACCAGCATAAACCAGCAAAGTGCCAGCATAAACCAGCAAAGGAGCAGCATTAACCAGCTAAAGAGCCAACATAAACCAGCCAAGAGCCAGCATAAACCAGCAAAGGACCAGCATAAACCAGCAAAGGACCAGCATTAACCAGCTAAGGACCAGCATAAACCAGCAAAGAGCCAGCATAAAACAGCAAAGGACCAGCATAAACCAGTAAAGTGCCAGCATAAACCAGCAAAGGAACAGCATTAACCAGCAAAGTGCCTGCATAAACCAGCAAAGAACTAGCATAAACCAGTAAAGTGCCAGCATAAACCAGCAAAGGACCAGCATTAACCAGCTAAAGACCAGCATAAACCAGCAAAGAGCCAGCATAAACCAGTAAAGGACCAGCATAAACCAGCAAAGGACCAGCATTAACCAGCTAAGGACCAGTATAAACCAGCAAAGAGCCAGCATAAACCAGCAAAGGACGAGCATTAACCAGCTAAGGACCAGCATAAACCAATAAAGTGCCCGCATAAACCACCAAAGGACCAGCATAAACTAGTAAAGTGCCAGCATAAACCAGCAAAGGACCTGCATTAACCAGCTAAGGACCAGCATAAACCAGCAAAGGACCAGCATAAACCAGCAAAGGACCAGCATTAACCAGCAAAGGACCAGCATAAACCAGCAAAGTGCCCGCATAAACCAGCAAAGGACCAGCATTAACAAGCTAAGGACCAGCATAAACCAGTAAAGTGCCCGCATAAACCAGCAAAGGACCAGCATTAACCAGCTAAGGACCAGCATAAAGCAGCAAAGGACCAGCATAAACCAGCAAAGTGCCCGCATGAACCAGCAAAGGACCAGCATTAACCAGCTAAGGACCACCATATTTATCCAGCTAACCAGCTAAGGACCAGCATAAATCAGCAAAGTGCCCGCATTAACCTGTCATGATCGGGGCTGTGGATTTTCCCTCAGCCACCTGAGGTCACTGTCCCACACAACACTCCCCTTAGGTGTTCACGTTTGTCTTGTCATTTGCACTGATTACACGCGCACCTGTTCACAATTACCATCAGGACTATAAGTACCCTTCATCGCTCAGTCTGCTTTATGTCTGCATTGTATCGTGTCATGTCTGTTTATGTGTTCTGCAAAACCCTGACCTTTTGATTATGTTTTGGCTCTTGATTATTTTGTGTTCTAGTCTTTAGTTTGTGCCGTGTTGGCCTTTTGTTTGTTTAGTTTGTTTTCATTTTCAAATAAAACCAACTTACCTGCATCTTGGACCCAGACCTCCTGTGTGATCGTGACAGAATGCAGACATCCGCTATGGGTCCAGTGGGGAGTAATTTTTTTGAGGAGGCGACGTCCATCCGCTCGGTTCCAGACACGGAGGGGATGTCCTTCGAGGCGGCGTCGGCCAAGCGGTTTGAGTTTATTTATGCCTGCTTGGCGGCGTTGGACATCCGCAGCGGTGAGGCTGCACGGAAGGGTCCCTGCTTTGCGGCGGGGGCGGAGACGATCTTCCGTGGGGAGGCTGCAACGTCTGCTATCTCCGTGCCTGAGGCGACAACATCCGCTATCTCCGTGCCTGAGGCGACAACATCCGCTATCTCCGTGCCTGAGGCGGCAACATCCGCTATCTCCGTGCCTGAGGCGACAACATCCGCTATCTCCGTGCCTGAGGCGGCAACATCCGCTATCTCCGTGCCTGAGGCGGCAACATCCGCTATCTCCGTGCCTGAGGCGGCAACATCCGCTATCTCCGTGCCTGAGGCGGCAACATCCGCTATCTCCGTGCCTGAGGCGGTAACATCCGCTATCTCCGTGCCTGAGGCGGCAACGTCTGCTGCCCCCCGGTCTGAGGCGACAACATCCGCTATCTCCGTGCCTGAGGCGGCAACATCCGCTATCTCCGTGCCTGAGGCGGCAACATCCGCTATCTCCGTGCCTGAGGCGGCAACATCCGCTATCTCCGTGCCTGAGGCGGTAACATCCGCTATCTCCGTGCCTGAGGCGGCAACGTCTGCTGCCCCCCGGCCTGAGGCGACAACATCCGCTATCTCCGTGCCTGAGGCTGCAACGTCCGCTGTCTCCGTCCCTGAGGCGACAACATCCCCTATCTCCGTGCCTAAGGCGGTAACATCCGCTATTTCCGTGCCTGAGGCGGCGATGTCCGCTGTCTCCCTGCCTGGGGCGGCGACGTCCGCTATCTCCGTGCTTGATGCGTCGACGTTCGCCATCTCCTTGTTTGACGCGGCGACGTCCGCTATTTCCTTGCCTGAGGCGACGACGTCGGCCGGGGCCCAGCTGGCGGCAAGGCATGTTTGTGGGACCCCGCTGCACGGTCCTGGCCCGCCATCCCTCCCCCTGACTTGCCTACCTCCGTACCTCCTCCCTCCAGACTTTGGGAACGTCTGGAAGCCGTTCCGTAGGGAGGGGGTAATGTCATGATCGGGGCTGTGGATTTTCCCTCAGCCACCTGAGGTCACTGTCCCACACAACACTCCCCTTAGGTGTTCACGTTTGTCTTGTCATTTGCACTGATTACACGCGCACCTGTTCACAATTACCATCAGGACTATAAGTACCCTTCATCGCTCAGTCTGCTTTATGTCTGCATTGTATCGTGTCATGTCTGTTTATGTGTTCTGCGAAACCCTGACCTTTTGATTATGTTTTGGCTCTTGATTATTTTGTGTTCTAGTCTTTAGTTTGTGCCGTGTTGGCCTTTTGTTTGTTTAGTTTGTTTTCATTTTCAAATAAAACCAACTTACCTGCATCTTGGACCCAGACCTCCTGTGTGATCGTGACATAACCAGCAAAGGACCAGCATAAACCAGCAAAGGACCAGCATTAACCAGCTAAGGACCAGCATAAAGCAGCAAAGGACCAGCATAAACCAGCAAAGTGCCAGCATTAACCAGCTAAGGACCAACATAAACCAGCAAAAGACCAGCATAAACCAGCTAAGGACCAGCATAAACCAGCAAAGGACCAGCATAAACCAGCAAAATGCCAGCATTAACCAGCTAAGGACCAACATAAACCAGCAAAAGACCAGCATTAACCAGCTAAGGACCAACATAAAGCAGCAAAGGACCAGCAAAAACCAGCAAAGTGCCCACATGAACCAGAAAAGGACCAGCATTAACCAGCTAAGGACCAGCATATTTATCCAGCTAACCAGCAAAGGACCAGCATAAACCAGTAAAGGACCAGCATAAACCAGCAAAGGACCAGCATAAACCAGCAAAGGACCAACATTAACCAGCTAAGGACCAACATAAACCAGCAAAGAGCCACCATAAAACAGCAAAGGACCAGCATAAACCAGTAAAGTGCCAGCATAAACCAGCAAAGGAACAGCATTAACCAGCAAAGTGCCTGCATAAACCAGCAAAGAACTAGCATAAACCAGTAAAGTGCCAGCATAAACCAGCAAAGGACCAGCATTAACCAGCTAAGGACCAGCATAAACCAGCAAAGAGCCAGCATTAACCAGTAAAGGACCAGCATAAACCAGCAAAGGACCAGCATTAACCAGCTAAGGACCAGTATAAACCAGCAAAGAGCCAGCATAAACCAGCAAAGGACGAGCATTAACCAGCTAAGGACCAGCATAAACCAATAAAGTGCCCGCATAAACCAGCAAAGGACCAGCATAAACTAGTAAAGTGCCAGCATAAACCAGCAAAGGACCTGCATTAACCAGCTAAGGACCAGCATAAACCAGCAAAGGACCAGCATAAACCAGCAAAGGACCAGCATTAATCAGCAAAGGACCAGCATAAACCAGCAAAGTGCCCGTATAAACCAGCAAAGGACCAGCATTAACCAGCTAAGGACCAGCATAAAGCAGCAAAGTGCCCGCATAAACCAGCAAAGGACCAGCATTAACCAGCTAAGGACCAGCATAAACCAGCAAAAGACCAGCATTAACCAGCTAAGGACCAGCATAAAGCAGCAAAGGACCAGCATAAACCAGCAAAGTGCCCGCATGAACCAGCAAAGGACCAGCATTAACCAGCTAAGGACCAGCATATTTATCCATCTAACCAGCTAAGGACCAGCATAAATCAGCAAAGTGCCCGCATTAACCAGCAAAGGACCAGCATAAACCAGCAAAGGACCAGCATTAACCAGCTAAGGACCAGCATAAAGCAGCAAAGGACCAGCATAAACCAGCAAAGTGCCAGCATTAACCAGCTAAGGACCAACATAAACCAGCAAAAGACCAGCATAAACCAGCTAAGGACCAGCATAAACCAGCAAAGGACCAGCATAAACCAGCAAAGTGCCAGCATTAACCAGCTAAGGACCAACATAAACCAGCAAAAGACCAGCATTAACCAGCTAAGGACCAACATAAAGCAGCAAAGGACCAGCAAAAACCAGCAAAGTGCCCACATGAACCAGAAAAGGACCAGCATTAACCAGCTAAGGACCAACATAAACCAGCAAAAGACCAGCATTAACCAGCTAAGGACCAACATAAACCAGCAAAAGACCAGCATTAACCAGCTAAGGACCAACATAAAGCAGCAAAGGACCAGCAAAAACCAGCTAAGGACCAACATAAACCAGCAAAAGACCAGCATTAACCAGCTAAGGACCAACATAAACCAGCAAAAGACCAGCATTAACCAGCTAAGGACCAACATAAAGCAGCAAAGGACCAGCATAAACCAGCAAAGTGCCCACATAAACCAGCAAAGGACCAGCATTAACCAGCTAAGGACCAGCATATTTATCCAGCTAACCAGCTAAGGACCAGCATAAATCAGCAAAGTGCCCGCATTAACCAGCAAAGGACCAGCATAAACCAGCAAAGGACCGGCATTAACCAGCTAAGGACCAGCATAAACCAGCTAAGGACCAGCATAAACCAGCAAAGGACCAGCATAAACCAGCAAAGGACGAGCATTAATCAGCTAAGGACCAGCATAAACCAGCAAAGGACCAGCATAAACCAGCAAAGGACCAGCATAAACCAGCAAAGTGCCAGCATTAACCAGCTAAGGACCAACATAAACCAGCAAAAGACCAGCATTAACCAGCTAAGGACCAACATAAAGCAGCAAAGGACCAGCATAAACCAGCAAAGTGCCAGCATTAACCAGCTAAGGACCAACATAAACCAGCAAAAGACCAGCATTAACCAGCTAAGGACCAACATAAAGCAGCAAAGGACCAGCATAAACCAGCAAAAGACCAGCATAAACCAGCTAAGGACCAGCATAAACCAGCAAAGGACCAGCAAAAACCAGCAAAGTGCCAGCATTAACCAGCTAAGGACCAACATAAACCAGCAAAAGACCAGCAAAAACCAGCAAAGTGCCCACATGAACCAGAAAAGGACCAGCATTAACCAGCTAAGGACCAGCATATTTATCCAGCTAACCAGCTAAGGACCAGCATAAACCAGCAAAGTGCCCGCATAAACCAGAAAAGGACCAGCATTAACCAGCTAAGGACCAGCATATTTATCCAGCTAACCAGCTAAGGACCAGCATAAACCAGCAAAGTGCCCGCATAAACCAGCAAAGGAGCAGCATTAACCAGCTAAGGACCATCATAAAACAGCAAAGGACCAGCAGAAACCAGCAAAGTGCCCGCATAAACCAGCTAAGGACCAGCATAAACCAGCAAAGGACCAGCATAAACCAGCAAAGTGCCCACATAAACCAGCTAAGGACCAGCATAAACCAGCAAAGTGCCCGCATAAACCAGCAAAGGACCAGCATAAACCAGCAAAGTGCCAGCATTAACCAGCTAAGGACCAACATAAAGCAGCAAAGGACCAGCATAAACCAGCAAAGTGCCCGCATGAACCAGCAAAGGACCAGCATTAACCAGCTAAGGACCAGCATATTTATCCAGCTAACCAGCTAAGGACCAGCATAAATCAGCAAAGTGCCCGCATTAACCAGCAAAGGACCAGCATAAACCAGCAAAGGACCAGCATTAACCAGCTAAGGACCAGCATAAAGCAGCAAAGGACCAGCATAAACCAGCAAAGTGCCAGCATTAACCAGCTAAGGACCAACATAAACCAGCAAAAGACCAGCATAAACCAGCTAAGGACCAGCATAAACCAGCAAAGGACCAGCATAAACCAGCAAAGTGCCAGCATTAACCAGCTAAGGACCAACATAAACCAGCAAAAGACCAGCATTAACCAGCTAAGGACCAACATAAAGCAGCAAAGGACCAGCAAAAACCAGCAAAGTGCCCACATGAACCAGAAAAGGACCAGCATTAACCAGCTAAGGACCAGCATATTTATCCAGCTAACCAGCAAAGGACCAGCATAAACCAGTAAAGGACCAGCATAAACCAGCAAAGGACCAGCATAAACCAGCAAAGAGCCAGCATAAAACAGCAAAGGACCAGCATAAACCAGCAAAGTGCCAGCATTAACCAGCTAAGGACCAACATAAAGCAGCAAAGGACCAGCATAAACCAGCAAAGTGCCCGCATGAACCAGCAAAGGACCAGCATTAACCAGCTAAGGACCAGCATATTTATCCAGCTAACCAGCTAAGGACCAGCATAAATCAGCAAAGTGCCCGCATTAACCAGCAAAGGACCAGCATAAACCAGCAAAGGACCAGCATTAACCAGCTAAGGACCAGCATAAAGCAGCAAAGGACCAGCATAAACCAGCAAAGTGCCAGCATTAACCAGCTAAGGACCAACATAAACCAGCAAAAGACCAGCATAAACCAGCTAAGGACCAGCATAAACCAGCAAAGGACCAGCATAAACCAGCAAAGTGCCAGCATTAACCAGCTAAGGACCAACATAAACCAGCAAAAGACCAGCATTAACCAGCTAAGGACCAACATAAAGCAGCAAAGGACCAGCAAAAACCAGCAAAGTGCCCACATGAACCAGAAAAGGACCAGCATTAACCAGCTAAGGACCAGCATTTTTATCCAGCTAACCAGCAAAGGACCAGCATAAACCAGTAAAGGACTAGCATAAACCAGCAAAGGACCAGCATAAACCAGCAAAGGACCAGCATAAACCAGCAAAGGACCAGCATTAACCAGCTAAGGACCAGCATAAACCAGCAAAGAGCCAGCATAAAACAGCAAAGGACCAGCATAAACCAGTAAAGTGCCAGCATAAACCAGCAAAGGAACAGCATTAACCAGCAAAGTGCCTGCATAAACCAGCAAAGAACTAGCATAAACCAGTAAAGTGCCAGCATAAACCAGCAAAGGACCAGCATTAACCAGCTAAAGACCAGCATAAACCAGCAAAGAGCCAGCATAAACCAGTAAAGGACCAGCATAAACCAGCAAAGGACCAGCATTAACCAGCTAAGGACCAGTATAAACCAGCAAAGAGCCAGCATAAACCAGCAAAGGACGAGCATTAACCAGCTAAGGACCAGCATAAACCAATAAAGTGCCCGCATAAACCAGCAAAGGACCAGCATAAACTAGTAAAGTGCCAGCATAAACCAGCAAAGGACCTGCATTAACCAGCTAAGGACCAGCATAAACCAGCAAAGGACCAGCATAAACCAGCAAAGGACCAGCATTAACCAGCAAAGGACCAGCATAAACCAGCAAAGTGCCTGCATAAACCAGCAAAGGACCAGCATTAACCAGCTAAGGACCAGCATAAACCAGCAAAGTGCCAGCATATACCAGCAAAGGAGCAGCATTAACCAGCTAAAGAGCCAACATAAACCAGCCAAGAGCCAGCATAAACCAGCAAAGGACCAGCATAAACCAGCAAAGGACCAGCATTAACCAGCTAAGGACCAGCATAAACCAGCAAAGAGCCAGCATAAAACAGCAAAGGACCAGCATAAACCAGTAAAGTACCAGCATAAACCAGCAAAGGAACAGCATTAACCAGCAAAGTGCCTGCATAAACCAGCAAAGAACTAGCATAAACCAGTAAAGTGCCAGCATAAACCAGCAAAGGACCAGCATTAACCAGCTAAAGACCAGCATAAACCAGCAAAGAGCCAGCATAAACCAGTAAAGGACCAGCATAAACCAGCAAAGGACCAGCATTAACCAGCTAAGGACCAGTATAAACCAGCAAAGAGCCAGCATAAACCAGCAAAGGACGAGCATTAACCAGCTAAGGACCAGCATAAACCAATAAAGTGCCCGCATAAACCAGCAAAGGACCAGCATAAACTAGTAAAGTGCCAGCATAAACCAGCAAAGGACCTGCATTAACCAGCTAAGGACCAGCATAAACCAGCAAAGGACCAGCATAAACCAGCAAAGGACCAGCATTAACCAGCAAAGGACCAGCATAAACCAGCAAAGTGCCCGCATAAACCAGCAAAGGACCAGCATTAACAAGCTAAGGACCAGCATAAACCAGCAAAGTGCCCGCATAAACCAGCAAAGGACATGCATTAACCAGCTAAGGACCAGCATAAACCAGCAAAAGACCAGCATTAACCAGCTAAGGACCAGCATAAAGCAGCAAAGGACCAGCATAAACCAGCAAAGTGCCCGCATGAACCAGCAAAGGACCAGCATTAACCAGCTAAGGACCAGCATATTTATCCAGCTAACCAGCTAAGGACCAGCATAAATCAGCAAAGTGCCCGCATTAACCAGCAAAGGACCAGCATTAACCAGCTAAGGACCAGCATAAAGCAGCAAAGGACCAGCATAAACCAGCAAAGTGCCAGCATTAACCAGCTAAGGACCAACATAAACCAGCAAAAGACCAGCATAAACCAGCTAAGGACCAGCATAAACCAGCAAAGGACCAGCATAAACCAGCAAAGTGCCAGCATTAACCAGCTAAGGACCAACATAAACCAGCAAAAGACCAGCATTAACCAGCTAAGGACCAACATAAAGCAGCAAAGAACCAGCAAAAACCAGCAAAGGGCCCACATGAACCAGAAAAGGACCAGCATTAACCAGCTAAGGACCAGCATATTTATCCAGCTAACCAGCAAAGGACCAGCATAAACCAGCAAAGGACCAGCATTAACCAGCTAAGGACCAGCATAAACCAGCAAAGAGCCAGCATAAAACAGCAAAGGACCAGCATAAACCAGTAAAGTGCCAGCATAAACCAGCAAAGGAACAGCATTAACCAGCAAAGTGCCTGCATAAACCAGCAAAGAACTAGCATAAACCAGTAAAGTGCCAGCATAAACCAGCAAAGGACCAGCATTAACCAGCTAAGGACCAGCATAAACCAGCAAAGAGCCAGCATTAACCAGTAAAGGACGAGCATAAACCAGCAAAGGACCAGCATTAACCAGCTAAGGACCAGTATAAACCAGCAAAGAGCCAGCATAAACCAGCAAAGGACGAGCATTAACCAGCTAAGGACCAGCATAAACCAATAAAGTGCCCGCATAAACCAGCAAAGGACCAGCATAAACTAGTAAAGTGCCAGCATAAACCAGCAAAGGACCTGCATTAATCAGCTAAGGACCAGCATAAACCAGCAAAGGACCAGCATAAACCAGCAAAGGACCAGCATTAACCAGCAAAGGACCAGCATAAACCAGCAAAGTGCCCGTATAAACCAGCAAAGGACCAGCATTAACCAGCTAAGGACCAGCATAAACCAGCAAAGTGCCCGCATAAACCAGCAAAGGACCAGCATTAACCAGCTAAGGACCAGCATAAACCAGCAAAAGAACAGCATTAACCAGCTAAGGACCAGCATGAAGCAGCAAAGGACCAGCATAAACCAGCAAAGTGCCCGCATGAACCAGCAAAGGACCAGCATTAACCAGCTAAGGACCAGCATAAATCAGCAAAGTGCCCGCATTAACCAGCAAAGGACCAGCATAAACCAGCAAAGGACCAGCATTAACCAGCTAAGGACCAGCATAAAGCAGCAAAGGACCAGCATAAACCAGCAAAGTGCCAGCATTAACCAGCTAAGGACCAACATAAACCAGCAAAAGACCAGCATAAACCAGCTAAGGACCAGCATAAACCAGCAAAGGACCAGCATAAACCAGCAAAGTGCCAGCATTAACCAGCTAAGGACCAACATAAACCAGCAAAAGACCAGCATTAACCAGCTAAGGACCAACATAAAGCAGCAAAGGACCAGCAAAAACCAGCAAAGTGCCCACATGAACCAGAAAAGGACCAGCATTAACCAGCTAAGGACCAGCATATTTATCCAGCTAACCAGCAAAGGACCAGCATAAACCAGTAAAGGACCAGCATAAACCAGCAAAGGACCAGCATAAACCAGCAAAGGACCAGCATTAACCAGCTAAGGACCAGCATAAACCAGCAAAGGACCAGCATAAACCAGCAAAAGACCAGCATTAACCAGCTAAGGACCAACATAAACCAGCAAAAGACCAGCATTAACCAGCTAAGGACCAACATAAAGCAGCAAAGGACCAGCATAAACCAGAAAAGTGCCCACATAAACCAGCAAAGGACCAACATTAACCAGCTAAGGACCAGCATATTTATCCAGCTAACCAGCTAAGGACCAGCATAAATCAGCAAAGTGCCCGCATTAACCAGCAAAGGACCAGCATAAACCAGCAAAGGACCAGCATTAACCAGCTAAGGATCAGCATAAACCAGCAAAGGACCAGCATAAACCAGCAAAGGACCAGCATAAACCAGCAAAGGACCAGCATAAACCAGCAAAGGACCAGCATAAACCAGCAAAGGACCAGCATAAACCAGCAAAGGACCTGCATTAATCAGCTAAGGACCAGCATAAACCAGCAAAGGACCAGCATAAACCAGCAAAGTGCCAGCATTAACCAGCTAAGGACCAACATAAACCAGCAAAAGACCAGCATTAACCAGCTAAGGACCAACATAAAGCAGCAAAGGACCAGCATAAACCAGCAAAGTGCCAGCATTAACCAGCTAAGGACCAACATAAACCAGCAAAAGACCAGCATAAACCAGCTAAGGACCAGCATAAACCAGCAAAGGACCAGCAAAAACCAGCAAAGTGCCAGCATTAACCAGCTAAGGACCAACATAAACCAGCAAAAGACCAGCATTAACCAGCTAAGGACCAACATAAAGCAGCAAAGGACCAGCAAAATCCAGCAAAATGCCCACATGAACCAGAAAAGGACCAGCATTAACCAGCTAAGGACCAGCATATTTATCCAGCTAACCAGCTAAGGACCAGCATAAACCAGCAAAGTGCCCGCATAAACCAGCAAAGGAGCAGCATTAACCAGCTAAGGACCATCATAAAACAGCAAAGGACCAGCATAAACCAGCAAAGTGCCCGCATAAACCAGCTAAGGACCAGCATAAACCAGCAAAGGACCAGCATAAACCAGCAAAGTGCCCACATAAACCAGCTAAGGAACAACATAAACCAGCAAAAGACCAGCATTAACCAGCTAAGGACCAGCATAAAGCAGCAAAGGACCAGCATAAACCAGCAAAGTGCCCGCATGAACCAGCAAAGGACCAGCATAAAGCAGCAAAGGACCAGCATAAACCAGCAAAGTGCCCGCATAAACCAGCAAAAGACCAGCATAAACCAGCAAAGTGCCTGCATAAACTAGCAAAGGACCATGATAAACCAGCAAAGGACCAGCATAAACTAGCAAAGGACCAGCAGTAACCAGCTAAGGACCAGCATAAACCAGCAAAGGACCAGCATAAACCAGCAAAGTGCCCGCATGAACCAGTAAAGTACCAGCATTAACCAGCTAAGGACCAGCATATTTATCCAGCTAACCAGCTAAGGACCAGCATAAACCAGCAAAGTGCCCGCATAAACCAGCAAAGGAACAGCATTAACCAGCTAAGGACCAGCATAAACCAGCAAAGTGCCTGCATAAACCAGCTAAGGACCAGCATAAACCAGCTAAGGACCAGCATATTTATCCAGCTAACCAGCTAAGGACCAGCATAAAACAGAAAAGTGCCCGCATAAACCAGCAAAGGACCAGCATATTTATCCAGCTAACCAGCTAAGGACCAGCATAAATCAGCAAAGTGCCCGCATTAACCTGTCATGATCGGGGCTGTGGATTTTCCCTCAGCCACCTGAGGTCACTGTCCCACACAACACTCCCCTTAGGTGTTCACGTTTGTCTTGTCATTTGCACTGATTACACGCGCACCTGTTCACAATTACCATCAGGACTATAAGTACCCTTCATCGCTCAGTCTGCTTTATGTCTGCATTGTATCGTGTCATGTCTGTTTATGTGTTCTGCAAAACCCTGATTATAAAAAAAAACCTTTTGATTATGTTTTGGCTCTTGATTATTTTGTGTTCTAGTCTTTAGTTTGTGCCGTGTTGGCCTTTTGTTTGTTTAGTTTGTTTTCATTTTCAAATAAAACCAACTTACCTGCATCTTGGACCCAGACCTCCTGTGTGATCGTGACAGAATGCAGACATCCGCTATGGGTCCAGTGGGGAGTAATTTTTTTGAGGAGGCGACGTCCATCCGCTCGGTTCCAGACACGGAGGGGATGTCCTTCGAGGCGGCGTCGGCCAAGCGGTTTGAGTTTATTTATGCCTGCTTGGCGGCGTTGGACATCCGCAGCGGTGAGGCTGCACGGAAGGGTCCCTGCTTTGCGGCGGGGGCGGAGACGATCTTCCGTGGGGAGGCTGCAACGTCTGCTATCTCCGTGCCTGAGGCGACAAAATCCGCTATCTCCGTGCCTGAGGCGACAACATCCGCTATCTCCGTGCCTGAGGCGGCAACATCCGCTATCTCTGTGCCTGAGGCGACAACATCCGCTATCTCCGTGCCTGAGGCGGCAACATCCGCTATCTCCGTGCCTGAGGCGGCAACATCCACTATCTCCGTGCCTGAGGCGGCAACATCCGCTATCTCCGTGCCTGAGGCGGCAACATCCGCTATCTCCGTGCCTGAGGCGGTAACATCCGCTATCTCCGTGCCTGAGGCGGCAACGTCTGCTGCCCCCCGGTCTGAGGCGACAACATCCGCTATCTCCGTGCCTGAGGCGGCAACATCCGCTATCTCCGTGCCTGAGGCGGCAACATCCGCTATCTCCGTGCCTGAGGCGGCAACATCCGCTATCTCCGTGCCTGAGGCGGCAACATCCGCTATCTCCGTGCCTGAGGCGGCAACATCCGCTATCTCCGTGCCTGAGGCGGTAACATCCGCTATCTCCGTGCCTGAGGCGGCAACGTCTGCTGCCCCCCGGCCTGAGGCGACAACATCCGCTATCTCCGTGCCTGAGGCTGCAACGTCCGCTGTCTCCGTCCCTGAGGCGACAACATCCCCTATCTCCGTGCCTAAGGCGGTAACATCCGCTATTTCCGTGCCTGAGGCGGCGATGTCCGCTGTCTCCCTGCCTGGGGCGGCGACGTCCGCTATCTCCGTGCTTGATGCGTCGACGTTCGCCATCTCCTTGTTTGACGCGGCGACGTCCGCTATTTCCTTGCCTGAGGCGACGACGTCGGCCGGGGCCCAGCTGGCGGCAAGGCATGTTTGTGGGACCCCGCTGCACGGTCCTGGCCCGCCATCCCTCCCCCTGACTTGCCTACCTCCGTACCTCCTCCCTCCAGACTTTGGGAACGTCTGGAAGCCGTTCCGTAGGGAGGGGGTAATGTCATGATCGGGGCTGTGGATTTTCCCTCAGCCACCTGAGGTCACTGTCCCACACAACACTCCCCTTAGGTGTTCACGTTTGTCTTGTCATTTGCACTGATTACACGCGCACCTGTTCACAATTACCATCAGGACTATAAGTACCCTTCATCGCTCAGTCTGCTTTATGTCTGCATTGTATCGTGTCATGTCTGTTTATGTGTTCTGCGAAACCCTGACCTTTTGATTATGTTTTGGCTCTTGATTATTTTGTGTTCTAGTCTTTAGTTTGTGCCGTGTTGGCCTTTTGTTTGTTTAGTTTGTTTTCATTTTCAAATAAAACCAACTTACCTGCATCTTGGACCCAGACCTCCTGTGTGATCGTGACATAACCAGCAAAGGACCAGCATAAACCAGCAAAGGACCAGCATTAACCAGCTAAGGACCAGCATAAAGCAGCAAAGGACCAGCATAAACCAGCAAAGTGCCAGCATTAACCAGCTAAGGACCAACATAAACCAGCAAAAGACCAGCATTAACCAGCTAAGGACCAACATAAAGCAGCAAAGGACCAACAAAAACCAGCAAAGTGCCCACATGAACCAGAAAAGGACCAGCATTAACCAGCTAAGGACCAACATAAACCAGCAAAAGACCAGCATTAACCAGCTAAGGACCAACATAAACCAGCAAAAGACCAGCATTAACCAGCTAAGGACCAACATAAAGCAGCAAAGGACCAGCAAAAACCAGCTAAGGACCAACATAAACCAGCAAAAGACCAGCATTAACCAGCTAAGGACCAACATAAACCAGCAAAAGACCAGCATTAACCAGCTAAGGACCAACATAAAGCAGCAAAGGACCAGCATAAACCAGCAAAGTGCCCACATAAACCAGCAAAGGACCAGCATTAACCAGCTAAGGACCAGCATATTTATCCAGCTAACCAGCTAAGGACCAGCATAAATCAGCAAAGTGCCCGCATTAACCAGCAAAGGACCAGCATAAACCAGCAAAGGACCGGCATTAACCAGCTAAGGACCAGCATAAACCAGCTAAGGACCAGCATAAACCAGCAAAGGACCAGCATAAACCAGCAAAGGACGAGCATTAATCAGCTAAGGACCAGCATAAACCAGCAAAGGACCAGCATAAACCAGCAAAGGACCAGCATAAACCAGCAAAGTGCCAGCATTAACCAGCTAAGGACCAACATAAACCAGCAAAAGACCAGCATTAACCAGCTAAGGACCAACATAAAGCAGCAAAGGACCAGCATAAACCAGCAAAGTGCCAGCATTAACCAGCTAAGGACCAACATAAACCAGCAAAAGACCAGCATTAACCAGCTAAGGACCAACATAAAGCAGCAAAGGACCAGCATAAACCAGCAAAAGACCAGCATAAACCAGCTAAGGACCAGCATAAACCAGCAAAGGACCAGCAAAAACCAGCAAAGTGCCAGCATTAACCAGCTAAGGACCAACATAAACCAGCAAAAGACCAGCAAAAACCAGCAAAGTGCCCACATGAACCAGAAAAGGACCAGCATTAACCAGCTAAGGACCAGCATATTTATCCAGCTAACCAGCTAAGGACCAGCATAAACCAGCAAAGTGCCCGCATAAACCAGAAAAGGACCAGCATTAACCAGCTAAGGACCAGCATATTTATCCAGCTAACCAGCTAAGGACCAGCATAAACCAGCAAAGTGCCCGCATAAACCAGCAAAGGAGCAGCATTAACCAGCTAAGGACCATCATAAAACAGCAAAGGACCAGCAGAAACCAGCAAAGTGCCCGCATAAACCAGCTAAGGACCAGCATAAACCAGCAAAGGACCAGCATAAACCAGCAAAGTGCCCACATAAACCAGCTAAGGACCAGCATAAACCAGCAAAGTGCCCGCATAAACCAGCAAAGGACCAGCATAAACCAGCAAAGTGCCAGCATTAACCAGCTAAGGACCAACATAAAGCAGCAAAGGACCAGCATAAACCAGCAAAGTGCCCGCATGAACCAGCAAAGGACCAGCATTAACCAGCTAAGGACCAGCATATTTATCCAGCTAACCAGCTAAGGACCAGCATAAATCAGCAAAGTGCCCGCATTAACCAGCAAAGGACCAGCATAAACCAGCAAAGGACCAGCATTAACCAGCTAAGGACCAGCATAAAGCAGCAAAGGACCAGCATAAACCAGCAAAGTGCCAGCATTAACCAGCTAAGGACCAACATAAACCAGCAAAAGACCAGCATAAACCAGCTAAGGACCAGCATAAACCAGCAAAGGACCAGCATAAACCAGCAAAGTGCCAGCATTAACCAGCTAAGGACCAACATAAACCAGCAAAAGACCAGCATTAACCAGCTAAGGACCAACATAAAGCAGCAAAGGACCAGCAAAAACCAGCAAAGTGCCCACATGAACCAGAAAAGGACCAGCATTAACCAGCTAAGGACCAGCATATTTATCCAGCTAACCAGCAAAGGACCAGCATAAACCAGTAAAGGACCAGCATAAACCAGCAAAGGACCAGCATAAACCAGCAAAGAGCCAGCATAAAACAGCAAAGGACCAGCATAAACCAGCAAAGTGCCAGCATTAACCAGCTAAGGACCAACATAAAGCAGCAAAGGACCAGCATAAACCAGCAAAGTGCCCGCATGAACCAGCAAAGGACCAGCATTAACCAGCTAAGGACCAGCATATTTATCCAGCTAACCAGCTAAGGACCAGCATAAATCAGCAAAGTGCCCGCATTAACCAGCAAAGGACCAGCATAAACCAGCAAAGGACCAGCATTAACCAGCTAAGGACCAGCATAAAGCAGCAAAGGACCAGCATAAACCAGCAAAGTGCCAGCATTAACCAGCTAAGGACCAACATAAACCAGCAAAAGACCAGCATAAACCAGCTAAGGACCAGCATAAACCAGCAAAGGACCAGCATAAACCAGCAAAGTGCCAGCATTAACCAGCTAAGGACCAACATAAACCAGCAAAAGACCAGCATTAACCAGCTAAGGACCAACATAAAGCAGCAAAGGACCAGCAAAAACCAGCAAAGTGCCCACATGAACCAGAAAAGGACCAGCATTAACCAGCTAAGGACCAGCATTTTTATCCAGCTAACCAGCAAAGGACCAGCATAAACCAGTAAAGGACTAGCATAAACCAGCAAAGGACCAGCATAAACCAGCAAAGGACCAGCATAAACCAGCAAAGGACCAGCATTAACCAGCTAAGGACCAGCATAAACCAGCAAAGAGCCAGCATAAAACAGCAAAGGACCAGCATAAACCAGTAAAGTGCCAGCATAAACCAGCAAAGGAACAGCATTAACCAGCAAAGTGCCTGCATAAACCAGCAAAGAACTAGCATAAACCAGTAAAGTGCCAGCATAAACCAGCAAAGGACCAGCATTAACCAGCTAAAGACCAGCATAAACCAGCAAAGAGCCAGCATAAACCAGTAAAGGACCAGCATAAACCAGCAAAGGACCAGCATTAACCAGCTAAGGACCAGTATAAACCAGCAAAGAGCCAGCATAAACCAGCAAAGGACGAGCATTAACCAGCTAAGGACCAGCATAAACCAATAAAGTGCCCGCATAAACCAGCAAAGGACCAGCATAAACTAGTAAAGTGCCAGCATAAACCAGCAAAGGACCTGCATTAACCAGCTAAGGACCAGCATAAACCAGCAAAGGACCAGCATAAACCAGCAAAGGACCAGCATTAACCAGCAAAGGACCAGCATAAACCAGCAAAGTGCCTGCATAAACCAGCAAAGGACCAGCATTAACCAGCTAAGGACCAGCATAAACCAGCAAAGTGCCAGCATATACCAGCAAAGGAGCAGCATTAACCAGCTAAAGAGCCAACATAAACCAGCCAAGAGCCAGCATAAACCAGCAAAGGACCAGCATAAACCAGCAAAGGACCAGCATTAACCAGCTAAGGACCAGCATAAACCAGCAAAGAGCCAGCATAAAACAGCAAAGGACCAGCATAAACCAGTAAAGTACCAGCATAAACCAGCAAAGGAACAGCATTAACCAGCAAAGTGCCTGCATAAACCAGCAAAGAACTAGCATAAACCAGTAAAGTGCCAGCATAAACCAGCAAAGGACCAGCATTAACCAGCTAAAGACCAGCATAAACCAGCAAAGAGCCAGCATAAACCAGTAAAGGACCAGCATAAACCAGCAAAGGACCAGCATTAACCAGCTAAGGACCAGTATAAACCAGCAAAGAGCCAGCATAAACCAGCAAAGGACGAGCATTAACCAGCTAAGGACCAGCATAAACCAATAAAGTGCCCGCATAAACCAGCAAAGGACCAGCATAAACTAGTAAAGTGCCAGCATAAACCAGCAAAGGACCTGCATTAACCAGCTAAGGACCAGCATAAACCAGCAAAGGACCAGCATAAACCAGCAAAGGACCAGCATTAACCAGCAAAGGACCAGCATAAACCAGCAAAGTGCCCGCATAAACCAGCAAAGGACCAGCATTAACAAGCTAAGGACCAGCATAAACCAGCAAAGTGCCCGCATAAACCAGCAAAGGACATGCATTAACCAGCTAAGGACCAGCATAAACCAGCAAAAGACCAGCATTAACCAGCTAAGGACCAGCATAAAGCAGCAAAGGACCAGCATAAACCAGCAAAGTGCCCGCATGAACCAGCAAAGGACCAGCATTAACCAGCTAAGGACCAGCATATTTATCCAGCTAACCAGCTAAGGACCAGCATAAATCAGCAAAGTGCCCGCATTAACCAGCAAAGGACCAGCATTAACCAGCTAAGGACCAGCATAAAGCAGCAAAGGACCAGCATAAACCAGCAAAGTGCCAGCATTAACCAGCTAAGGACCAACATAAACCAGCAAAAGACCAGCATAAACCAGCTAAGGACCAGCATAAACCAGCAAAGGACCAGCATAAACCAGCAAAGTGCCAGCATTAACCAGCTAAGGACCAACATAAACCAGCAAAAGACCAGCATTAACCAGCTAAGGACCAACATAAAGCAGCAAAGAACCAGCAAAAACCAGCAAAGGGCCCACATGAACCAGAAAAGGACCAGCATTAACCAGCTAAGGACCAGCATATTTATCCAGCTAACCAGCAAAGGACCAGCATAAACCAGCAAAGGACCAGCATTAACCAGCTAAGGACCAGCATAAACCAGCAAAGAGCCAGCATAAAACAGCAAAGGACCAGCATAAACCAGTAAAGTGCCAGCATAAACCAGCAAAGGAACAGCATTAACCAGCAAAGTGCCTGCATAAACCAGCAAAGAACTAGCATAAACCAGTAAAGTGCCAGCATAAACCAGCAAAGGACCAGCATTAACCAGCTAAGGACCAGCATAAACCAGCAAAGAGCCAGCATTAACCAGTAAAGGACGAGCATAAACCAGCAAAGGACCAGCATTAACCAGCTAAGGACCAGTATAAACCAGCAAAGAGCCAGCATAAACCAGCAAAGGACGAGCATTAACCAGCTAAGGACCAGCATAAACCAATAAAGTGCCCGCATAAACCAGCAAAGGACCAGCATAAACTAGTAAAGTGCCAGCATAAACCAGCAAAGGACCTGCATTAATCAGCTAAGGACCAGCATAAACCAGCAAAGGACCAGCATAAACCAGCAAAGGACCAGCATTAACCAGCAAAGGACCAGCATAAACCAGCAAAGTGCCCGTATAAACCAGCAAAGGACCAGCATTAACCAGCTAAGGACCAGCATAAACCAGCAAAGTGCCCGCATAAACCAGCAAAGGACCAGCATTAACCAGCTAAGGACCAGCATAAACCAGCAAAAGAACAGCATTAACCAGCTAAGGACCAGCATGAAGCAGCAAAGGACCAGCATAAACCAGCAAAGTGCCCGCATGAACCAGCAAAGGACCAGCATTAACCAGCTAAGGACCAGCATAAATCAGCAAAGTGCCCGCATTAACCAGCAAAGGACCAGCATAAACCAGCAAAGGACCAGCATTAACCAGCTAAGGACCAGCATAAAGCAGCAAAGGACCAGCATAAACCAGCAAAGTGCCAGCATTAACCAGCTAAGGACCAACATAAACCAGCAAAAGACCAGCATAAACCAGCTAAGGACCAGCATAAACCAGCAAAGGACCAGCATAAACCAGCAAAGTGCCAGCATTAACCAGCTAAGGACCAACATAAACCAGCAAAAGACCAGCATTAACCAGCTAAGGACCAACATAAAGCAGCAAAGGACCAGCAAAAACCAGCAAAGTGCCCACATGAACCAGAAAAGGACCAGCATTAACCAGCTAAGGACCAGCATATTTATCCAGCTAACCAGCAAAGGACCAGCATAAACCAGTAAAGGACCAGCATAAACCAGCAAAGGACCAGCATAAACCAGCAAAGGACCAGCATTAACCAGCTAAGGACCAGCATAAACCAGCAAAGGACCAGCATAAACCAGCAAAGTGCCAGCATTAACCAGCTAAGGACCAACATAAACCAGCAAAAGACCAGCATTAACCAGCTAAGGACCAACATAAACCAGCAAAAGACCAGCATTAACCAGCTAAGGACCAACATAAAGCAGCAAAGGACCAGCATAAACCAGAAAAGTGCCCACATAAACCAGCAAAGGACCAACATTAACCAGCTAAGGACCAGCATATTTATCCAGCTAACCAGCTAAGGACCAGCATAAATCAGCAAAGTGCCCGCATTAACCAGCAAAGGACCAGCATAAACCAGCAAAGGACCAGCATTAACCAGCTAAGGATCAGCATAAACCAGCAAAGGACCAGCATAAACCAGCAAAGGACCAGCATAAACCAGCAAAGGACCAGCATAAACCAGCAAAGGACCAGCATAAACCAGCAAAGGACCAGCATAAACCAGCAAAGGACCTGCATTAATCAGCTAAGGACCAGCATAAACCAGCAAAGGACCAGCATAAACCAGCAAAGTGCCAGCATTAACCAGCTAAGGACCAACATAAACCAGCAAAAGACCAGCATTAACCAGCTAAGGACCAACATAAAGCAGCAAAGGACCAGCATAAACCAGCAAAGTGCCAGCATTAACCAGCTAAGGACCAACATAAACCAGCAAAAGACCAGCATAAACCAGCTAAGGACCAGCATAAACCAGCAAAGGACCAGCAAAAACCAGCAAAGTGCCAGCATTAACCAGCTAAGGACCAACATAAACCAGCAAAAGACCAGCATTAACCAGCTAAGGACCAACATAAAGCAGCAAAGGACCAGCAAAATCCAGCAAAATGCCCACATGAACCAGAAAAGGACCAGCATTAACCAGCTAAGGACCAGCATATTTATCCAGCTAACCAGCTAAGGACCAGCATAAACCAGCAAAGTGCCCGCATAAACCAGCAAAGGAGCAGCATTAACCAGCTAAGGACCATCATAAAACAGCAAAGGACCAGCATAAACCAGCAAAGTGCCCGCATAAACCAGCTAAGGACCAGCATAAACCAGCAAAGGACCAGCATAAACCAGCAAAGTGCCCACATAAACCAGCTAAGGAACAACATAAACCAGCAAAAGACCAGCATTAACCAGCTAAGGACCAGCATAAAGCAGCAAAGGACCAGCATAAACCAGCAAAGTGCCCGCATGAACCAGCAAAGGACCAGCATAAAGCAGCAAAGGACCAGCATAAACCAGCAAAGTGCCCGCATAAACCAGCAAAAGACCAGCATAAACCAGCAAAGTGCCTGCATAAACTAGCAAAGGACCATGATAAACCAGCAAAGGACCAGCATAAACTAGCAAAGGACCAGCAGTAACCAGCTAAGGACCAGCATAAACCAGCAAAGGACCAGCATAAACCAGCAAAGTGCCCGCATGAACCAGTAAAGTACCAGCATTAACCAGCTAAGGACCAGCATATTTATCCAGCTAACCAGCTAAGGACCAGCATAAACCAGCAAAGTGCCCGCATAAACCAGCAAAGGAACAGCATTAACCAGCTAAGGACCAGCATAAACCAGCAAAGTGCCTGCATAAACCAGCTAAGGACCAGCATAAACCAGCTAAGGACCAGCATATTTATCCAGCTAACCAGCTAAGGACCAGCATAAAACAGAAAAGTGCCCGCATAAACCAGCAAAGGACCAGCATATTTATCCAGCTAACCAGCTAAGGACCAGCATAAATCAGCAAAGTGCCCGCATTAACCTGTCATGATCGGGGCTGTGGATTTTCCCTCAGCCACCTGAGGTCACTGTCCCACACAACACTCCCCTTAGGTGTTCACGTTTGTCTTGTCATTTGCACTGATTACACGCGCACCTGTTCACAATTACCATCAGGACTATAAGTACCCTTCATCGCTCAGTCTGCTTTATGTCTGCATTGTATCGTGTCATGTCTGTTTATGTGTTCTGCAAAACCCTGACCTTTTGATTATGTTTTGGCTCTTGATTATTTTGTGTTCTAGTCTTTAGTTTGTGCCGTGTTGGCCTTTTGTTTGTTTAGTTTGTTTTCATTTTCAAATAAAACCAACTTACCTGCATCTTGGACCCAGACCTCCTGTGTGATCGTGACAGAATGCAGACATCCGCTATGGGTCCAGTGGGGAGTAATTTTTTTGAGGAGGCGACGTCCATCCGCTCGGTTCCAGACACGGAGGGGATGTCCTTCGAGGCGGCGTCGGCCAAGCGGTTTGAGTTTATTTATGCCTGCTTGGCGGCGTTGGACATCCGCAGCGGTGAGGCTGCACGGAAGGGTCCCTGCTTTGCGGCGGGGGCGGAGACGATCTTCCGTGGGGAGGCTGCAACGTCTGCTATCTCCGTGCCTGAGGCGACAAAATCCGCTATCTCCGTGCCTGAGGCGACAACATCCGCTATCTCCGTGCCTGAGGCGGCAACATCCGCTATCTCTGTGCCTGAGGCGACAACATCCGCTATCTCCGTGCCTGAGGCGGCAACATCCGCTATCTCCGTGCCTGAGGCGGCAACATCCACTATCTCCGTGCCTGAGGCGGCAACATCCGCTATCTCCGTGCCTGAGGCGGCAACATCCGCTATCTCCGTGCCTGAGGCGGTAACATCCGCTATCTCCGTGCCTGAGGCGGCAACGTCTGCTGCCCCCCGGTCTGAGGCGACAACATCCGCTATCTCCGTGCCTGAGGCGGCAACATCCGCTATCTCCGTGCCTGAGGCGGCAACATCCGCTATCTCCGTGCCTGAGGCGGCAACATCCGCTATCTCCGTGCCTGAGGCGGCAACATCCGCTATCTCCGTGCCTGAGGCGGCAACATCCGCTATCTCCGTGCCTGAGGCGGTAACATCCGCTATCTCCGTGCCTGAGGCGGCAACGTCTGCTGCCCCCCGGCCTGAGGCGACAACATCCGCTATCTCCGTGCCTGAGGCTGCAACGTCCGCTGTCTCCGTCCCTGAGGCGACAACATCCCCTATCTCCGTGCCTAAGGCGGTAACATCCGCTATTTCCGTGCCTGAGGCGGCGATGTCCGCTGTCTCCCTGCCTGGGGCGGCGACGTCCGCTATCTCCGTGCTTGATGCGTCGACGTTCGCCATCTCCTTGTTTGACGCGGCGACGTCCGCTATTTCCTTGCCTGAGGCGACGACGTCGGCCGGGGCCCAGCTGGCGGCAAGGCATGTTTGTGGGACCCCGCTGCACGGTCCTGGCCCGCCATCCCTCCCCCTGACTTGCCTACCTCCGTACCTCCTCCCTCCAGACTTTGGGAACGTCTGGAAGCCGTTCCGTAGGGAGGGGGTAATGTCATGATCGGGGCTGTGGATTTTCCCTCAGCCACCTGAGGTCACTGTCCCACACAACACTCCCCTTAGGTGTTCACGTTTGTCTTGTCATTTGCACTGATTACACGCGCACCTGTTCACAATTACCATCAGGACTATAAGTACCCTTCATCGCTCAGTCTGCTTTATGTCTGCATTGTATCGTGTCATGTCTGTTTATGTGTTCTGCGAAACCCTGACCTTTTGATTATGTTTTGGCTCTTGATTATTTTGTGTTCTAGTCTTTAGTTTGTGCCGTGTTGGCCTTTTGTTTGTTTAGTTTGTTTTCATTTTCAAATAAAACCAACTTACCTGCATCTTGGACCCAGACCTCCTGTGTGATCGTGACATAACCAGCAAAGGACCAGCATAAACCAGCAAAGGACCAGCATTAACCAGCTAAGGACCAGCATAAAGCAGCAAAGGACCAGCATAAACCAGCAAAGTGCCAGCATTAACCAGCTAAGGACCAACATAAACCAGCAAAAGACCAGCATAAACCAGCTAAGGACCAGCATAAACCAGCAAAGGACCAGCATAAACCAGCAAAATGCCAGCATTAACCAGCTAAGGACCAACATAAACCAGCAAAAGACCAGCATTAACCAGCTAAGGACCAACATAAAGCAGCAAAGGACCAGCATTAACCAGCTAAGGACCAGCATATTTATCCAGCTAACCAGCAAAGGACCAGCATAAACCAGTAAAGGACCAGCATAAACCAGCAAAGGACCAGCATAAACCAGCAAAGGACCAGCATTAACCAGCTAAGGACCAACATAAACCAGCAAAGAGCCACCATAAAACAGCAAAGGACCAGCATAAACCAGTAAAGTGCCAGCATAAACCAGCAAAGGAACAGCATTAACCAGCAAAGTGCCTGCATAAACCAGCAAAGAACTAGCATAAACCAGTAAAGTGCCAGCATAAACCAGCAAAGGACCAGCATTAACCAGCTAAGGACCAGCATAAACCAGCAAAGAGCCAGCATTAACCAGTAAAGGACCAGCATAAACCAGCAAAGGACCAGCATTAACCAGCTAAGGACCAGTATAAACCAGCAAAGAGCCAGCATAAACCAGCAAAGGACGAGCATTAACCAGCTAAGGACCAGCATAAACCAATAAAGTGCCCGCATAAACCAGCAAAGGACCAGCATAAACTAGTAAAGTGCCAGCATAAACCAGCAAAGGACCTGCATTAACCAGCTAAGGACCAGCATAAACCAGCAAAGGACCAGCATAAACCAGCAAAGGACCAGCATTAATCAGCAAAGGACCAGCATAAACCAGCAAAGTGCCCGTATAAACCAGCAAAGGACCAGCATTAACCAGCTAAGGACCAGCATAAAGCAGCAAAGTGCCCGCATAAACCAGCAAAGGACCAGCATTAACCAGCTAAGGACCAGCATAAACCAGCAAAAGACCAGCATTAACCAGCTAAGGACCAGCATAAAGCAGCAAAGGACCAGCATAAACCAGCAAAGTGCCCGCATGAACCAGCAAAGGACCAGCATTAACCAGCTAAGGACCAGCATATTTATCCATCTAACCAGCTAAGGACCAGCATAAATCAGCAAAGTGCCCGCATTAACCAGCAAAGGACCAGCATAAACCAGCAAAGGACCAGCATTAACCAGCTAAGGACCAGCATAAAGCAGCAAAGGACCAGCATAAACCAGCAAAGTGCCAGCATTAACCAGCTAAGGACCAACATAAACCAGCAAAAGACCAGCATAAACCAGCTAAGGACCAGCATAAACCAGCAAAGGACCAGCATAAACCAGCAAAGTGCCAGCATTAACCAGCTAAGGACCAACATAAACCAGCAAAAGACCAGCATTAACCAGCTAAGGACCAACATAAAGCAGCAAAGGACCAGCAAAAACCAGCAAAGTGCCCACATGAACCAGAAAAGGACCAGCATTAACCAGCTAAGGACCAACATAAACCAGCAAAAGACCAGCATTAACCAGCTAAGGACCAACATAAACCAGCAAAAGACCAGCATTAACCAGCTAAGGACCAACATAAAGCAGCAAAGGACCAGCAAAAACCAGCTAAGGACCAACATAAACCAGCAAAAGACCAGCATTAACCAGCTAAGGACCAACATAAACCAGCAAAAGACCAGCATTAACCAGCTAAGGACCAACATAAAGCAGCAAAGGACCAGCATAAACCAGCAAAGTGCCCACATAAACCAGCAAAGGACCAGCATTAACCAGCTAAGGACCAGCATATTTATCCAGCTAACCAGCTAAGGACCAGCATAAATCAGCAAAGTGCCCGCATTAACCAGCAAAGGACCAGCATAAACCAGCAAAGGACCGGCATTAACCAGCTAAGGACCAGCATAAACCAGCTAAGGACCAGCATAAACCAGCAAAGGACCAGCATAAACCAGCAAAGGACGAGCATTAATCAGCTAAGGACCAGCATAAACCAGCAAAGGACCAGCATAAACCAGCAAAGGACCAGCATAAACCAGCAAAGTGCCAGCATTAACCAGCTAAGGACCAACATAAACCAGCAAAAGACCAGCATTAACCAGCTAAGGACCAACATAAAGCAGCAAAGGACCAGCATAAACCAGCAAAGTGCCAGCATTAACCAGCTAAGGACCAACATAAACCAGCAAAAGACCAGCATAAACCAGCTAAGGACCAGCATAAACCAGCAAAGGACCAGCAAAAACCAGCAAAGTGCCAGCATTAACCAGCTAAGGACCAACATAAACCAGCAAAAGACCAGCATTAACCAGCTAAGGACCAACATAAAGCAGCAAAGGACCAGCAAAAACCAGCAAAGTGCCCACATGAACCAGAAAAGGACCAGCATTAACCAGCTAAGGACCAGCATATTTATCCAGCTAACCAGCTAAGGACCAGCATAAACCAGCAAAGTGCCCGCATAAACCAGAAAAGGACCAGCATTAACCAGCTAAGGACCAGCATATTTATCCAGCTAACCAGCTAAGGACCAGCATAAACCAGCAAAGTGCCCGCATAAACCAGCAAAGGAGCAGCATTAACCAGCTAAGGACCATCATAAAACAGCAAAGGACCAGCAGAAACCAGCAAAGTGCCCGCATAAACCAGCTAAGGACCAGCATAAACCAGCAAAGGACCAGCATAAACCAGCAAAGTGCCCACATAAACCAGCTAAGGACCAGCATAAACCAGCAAAGTGCCCGCATAAACCAGCAAAGGACCAGCATAAACCAGCAAAGTGCCAGCATTAACCAGCTAAGGACCAACATAAAGCAGCAAAGGACCAGCATAAACCAGCAAAGTGCCCGCATGAACCAGCAAAGGACCAGCATTAACCAGCTAAGGACCAGCATATTTATCCAGCTAACCAGCTAAGGACCAGCATAAATCAGCAAAGTGCCCGCATTAACCAGCAAAGGACCAGCATAAACCAGCAAAGGACCAGCATTAACCAGCTAAGGACCAGCATAAAGCAGCAAAGGACCAGCATAAACCAGCAAAGTGCCAGCATTAACCAGCTAAGGACCAACATAAACCAGCAAAAGACCAGCATAAACCAGCTAAGGACCAGCATAAACCAGCAAAGGACCAGCATAAACCAGCAAAGTGCCAGCATTAACCAGCTAAGGACCAACATAAACCAGCAAAAGACCAGCATTAACCAGCTAAGGACCAACATAAAGCAGCAAAGGACCAGCAAAAACCAGCAAAGTGCCCACATGAACCAGAAAAGGACCAGCATTAACCAGCTAAGGACCAGCATATTTATCCAGCTAACCAGCAAAGGACCAGCATAAACCAGTAAAGGACCAGCATAAACCAGCAAAGGACCAGCATAAACCAGCAAAGAGCCAGCATAAAACAGCAAAGGACCAGCATAAACCAGCAAAGTGCCAGCATTAACCAGCTAAGGACCAACATAAAGCAGCAAAGGACCAGCATAAACCAGCAAAGTGCCCGCATGAACCAGCAAAGGACCAGCATTAACCAGCTAAGGACCAGCATATTTATCCAGCTAACCAGCTAAGGACCAGCATAAATCAGCAAAGTGCCCGCATTAACCAGCAAAGGACCAGCATAAACCAGCAAAGGACCAGCATTAACCAGCTAAGGACCAGCATAAAGCAGCAAAGGACCAGCATAAACCAGCAAAGTGCCAGCATTAACCAGCTAAGGACCAACATAAACCAGCAAAAGACCAGCATAAACCAGCTAAGGACCAGCATAAACCAGCAAAGGACCAGCATAAACCAGCAAAGTGCCAGCATTAACCAGCTAAGGACCAACATAAACCAGCAAAAGACCAGCATTAACCAGCTAAGGACCAACATAAAGCAGCAAAGGACCAGCAAAAACCAGCAAAGTGCCCACATGAACCAGAAAAGGACCAGCATTAACCAGCTAAGGACCAGCATTTTTATCCAGCTAACCAGCAAAGGACCAGCATAAACCAGTAAAGGACTAGCATAAACCAGCAAAGGACCAGCATAAACCAGCAAAGGACCAGCATAAACCAGCAAAGGACCAGCATTAACCAGCTAAGGACCAGCATAAACCAGCAAAGAGCCAGCATAAAACAGCAAAGGACCAGCATAAACCAGTAAAGTGCCAGCATAAACCAGCAAAGGAACAGCATTAACCAGCAAAGTGCCTGCATAAACCAGCAAAGAACTAGCATAAACCAGTAAAGTGCCAGCATAAACCAGCAAAGGACCAGCATTAACCAGCTAAAGACCAGCATAAACCAGCAAAGAGCCAGCATAAACCAGTAAAGGACCAGCATAAACCAGCAAAGGACCAGCATTAACCAGCTAAGGACCAGTATAAACCAGCAAAGAGCCAGCATAAACCAGCAAAGGACGAGCATTAACCAGCTAAGGACCAGCATAAACCAATAAAGTGCCCGCATAAACCAGCAAAGGACCAGCATAAACTAGTAAAGTGCCAGCATAAACCAGCAAAGGACCTGCATTAACCAGCTAAGGACCAGCATAAACCAGCAAAGGACCAGCATTAACCAGCAAAGGACCAGCATAAACCAGCAAAGTGCCTGCATAAACCAGCAAAGGACCAGCATTAACCAGCTAAGGACCAGCATAAACCAGCAAAGTGCCAGCATATACCAGCAAAGGAGCAGCATTAACCAGCTAAAGAGCCAACATAAACCAGCCAAGAGCCAGCATAAACCAGCAAAGGACCAGCATAAACCAGCAAAGGACCAGCATTAACCAGCTAAGGACCAGCATAAACCAGCAAAGAGCCAGCATAAAACAGCAAAGGACCAGCATAAACCAGTAAAGTGCCAGCATAAACCAGCAAAGGAACAACATTAACCAGCAAAGTGCCTGCATAAACCAGCAAAGAACTAGCATAAACCAGTAAAGTGCCAGCATAAACCAGCAAAGGACCAGCATTAACCAGCTAAAGACCAGCATAAACCAGCAAAGAGCCAGCATAAACCAGTAAAGGACCAGCATAAACCAGCAAAGGACCAGCATTAACCAGCTAAGGACCAGTATAAACCAGCAAAGAGCCAGCATAAACCAGCAAAGGACGAGCATTAACCAGCTAAGGACCAGCATAAACCAATAAAGTGCCCGCATAAACCAGCAAAGGACCAGCATAAACTAGTAAAGTGCCAGCATAAACCAGCAAAGGACCTGCATTAACCAGCTAAGGACCAGCATAAACCAGCAAAGGACCAGCATAAACCAGCAAAGGACCAGCATTAACCAGCAAAGGACCAGCATAAACCAGCAAAGTGCCCGCATAAACCAGCAAAGGACCAGCATTAACAAGCTAAGGACCAGCATAAACCAGCAAAGTGCCCGCATAAACCAGCAAAGGACCAGCATTAACCAGCTAAGGACCAGCATAAACCAGCAAAAGACCAGCATTAACCAGCTAAGGACCAGCATAAAGCAGCAAAGGACCAGCATAAACCAGCAAAGTGCCCGCATGAACCAGCAAAGGACCAGCATTAACCAGCTAAGGACCAGCATATTTATCCAGCTAACCAGCTAAGGACCAGCATAAATCAGCAAAGTGCCCGCATTAACCAGCAAAGGACCAGCATTAACCAGCTAAGGACCAGCATAAAGCAGCAAAGGACCAGCATAAACCAGTAAAGTGCCAGCATTAACCAGCTAAGGACCAACATAAACCAGCAAAAGACCAGCATAAACCAGCTAAGGACCAGCATAAACCAGCAAAGGACCAGCATAAACCAGCAAAGTGCCAGCATTAACCAGCTAAGGACCAACATAAACCAGCAAAAGACCAGCATTAACCAGCTAAGGACCAACATAAAGCAGCAAAGAACCAGCAAAAACCAGCAAAGTGCCCACATGAACCAGAAAAGGACCAGCATTAACCAGCTAAGGACCAGCATATTTATCCAGCTAACCAGCAAAGGACCAGCATAAACCAGCAAAGGACCAGCATTAACCAGCTAAGAGCCAGCATAAAACAGCAAAGGACCAGCATAAACCAGTAAAGTGCCAGCATAAACCAGCAAAGGAACAGCATTAACCAGCAAAGTGCCTGCATAAACCAGCAAAGAACTAGCATAAACCAGTAAAGTGCCAGCATAAACCAGCAAAGGACCAGCATTAACCAGCTAAGGACCAGCATAAACCAGCAAAGAGCCAGCATTAACCAGTAAAGGACGAGCATAAACCAGCAAAGGACCAGCATTAACCAGCTAAGGACCAGTATAAACCAGCAAAGAGCCAGCATAAACCAGCAAAGGACGAGCATTAACCAGCTAAGGACCAGCATAAACCAATAAAGTGCCCGCATAAACCAGCAAAGGACCAGCATAAACTAGTAAAGTGCCAGCATAAACCAGCAAAGGACCTGCATTAATCAGCTAAGGACCAGCATAAACCAGCAAAGGACCAGCATAAACCAGCAAAGGACCAGCATTAACCAGCAAAGGACCAGCATAAACCAGCAAAGTGCCCGTATAAACCAGCAAAGGACCAGCATTAACCAGCTAAGGACCAGCATAAACCAGCAAAGTGCCCGCATAAACCAGCAAAGGACCAGCATTAACCAGCTAAGGACCAGCATAAACCAGCAAAAGAACAGCATTAACCAGCTAAGGACCAGCATGAAGCAGCAAAGGACCAGCATTAACCAGCAAAGTGCCCGCATGAACCAGCAAAGGACCAGCATTAACCAGCTAAGGACCAGCATAAATCAGCAAAGTGCCCGCATTAACCAGCAAAGGACCAGCATAAACCAGCAAAGGACCAGCATTAACCAGCTAAGGACCAGCATAAAGCAGCAAAGGACCAGCATTAACCAGCTAAGGACCAGCATAAAGCAGCAAAGGACCAGCATAAACCAGCAAAGTGCCAGCATTAACCAGCTAAGGACCAACATAAACCAGCAAAAGACCAGCATAAACCAGCTAAGGACCAGCATAAACCAGCAAAGGACCAGCATAAACCAGCAAAGTGCCAGCATTAACCAGCTAAGGACCAACATAAACCAGCAAAAGACCAGCATTAACCAGCTAAGGACCAACATAAAGCAGCAAAGGACCAGCAAAAACCAGCAAAGTGCCCACATGAACCAGAAAAGGACCAGCATTAACCAGCTAAGGACCAGCATATTTATCCAGCTAACCAGCAAAGGACCAGCATAAACCAGTAAAGGACCAGCATAAACCAGCAAAGGACCAGCATAAACCAGCAAAGGACCAGCATTAACCAGCTAAGGACCAGCATAAACCAGCAAAGGACCAGCATAAACCAGCAAAGTGCCAGCATTAACCAGCTAAGGACCAACATAAACCAGCAAAAGACCAGCATTAACCAGCTAAGGACCAACATAAACCAGCAAAAGACCAGCATTAACCAGCTAAGGACCAACATAAAGCAGCAAAGGACCAGCATAAACCAGAAAAGTGCCCACATAAACCAGCAAAGGACCAACATTAACCAGCTAAGGACCAGCATATTTATCCAGCTAACCAGCTAAGGACCAGCATAAATCAGCAAAGTGCCCGCATTAACCAGCAAAGGACCAGCATAAACCAGCAAAGGACCAGCATTAACCAGCTAAGGATCAGCATAAACCAGCAAAGGACCAGCATAAACCAGCAAAGGACCAGCATAAACCAGCAAAGGACCAGCATAAACCAGCAAAGGACCAGCATAAACCAGCAAAGGACCAGCATAAACCAGCAAAGGACCTGCATTAATCAGCTAAGGACCAGCATAAACCAGCAAAGGACCAGCATAAACCAGCAAAGTGCCAGCATTAACCAGCTAAGGACCAACATAAACCAGCAAAAGACCAGCATTAACCAGCTAAGGACCAACATAAAGCAGCAAAGGACCAGCATAAACCAGCAAAGTGCCAGCATTAACCAGCTAAGGACCAACATAAACCAGCAAAAGACCAGCATAAACCAGCTAAGGACCAGCATAAACCAGCAAAGGACCAGCAAAAACCAGCAAAGTGCCAGCATTAACCAGCTAAGGACCAACATAAACCAGCAAAAGACCAGCATTAACCAGCTAAGGACCAACATAAAGCAGCAAAGGACCAGCAAAATCCAGCAAAATGCCCACATGAACCAGAAAAGGACCAGCATTAACCAGCTAAGGACCAGCATATTTATCCAGCTAACCAGCTAAGGACCAGCATAAACCAGCAAAGTGCCCGCATAAACCAGCAAAGGAGCAGCATTAACCAGCTAAGGACCATCATAAAACAGCAAAGGACCAGCATAAACCAGCAAAGTGCCCGCATAAACCAGCTAAGGACCAGCATAAACCAGCAAAGGACCAGCATAAACCAGCAAAGTGCCCACATAAACCAGCTAAGGAACAACATAAACCAGCAAAAGACCAGCATTAACCAGCTAAGGACCAGCATAAAGCAGCAAAGGACCAGCATAAACCAGCAAAGTGCCCGCATGAACCAGCAAAGGACCAGCATAAAGCAGCAAAGGACCAGCATAAACCAGCAAAGTGCCCGCATAAACCAGCAAAAGACCAGCATAAACCAGCAAAGTGCCTGCATAAACTAGCAAAGGACCATGATAAACCAGCAAAGGACCAGCATAAACTAGCAAAGGACCAGCAGTAACCAGCTAAGGACCAGCATAAACCAGCAAAGGACCAGCATAAACCAGCAAAGTGCCCGCATGAACCAGTAAAGTACCAGCATTAACCAGCTAAGGACCAGCATATTTATCCAGCTAACCAGCTAAGGACCAGCATAAACCAGCAAAGTGCCCGCATAAACCAGCAAAGGAACAGCATTAACCAGCTAAGGACCAGCATAAACCAGCAAAGTGCCTGCATAAACCAGCTAAGGACCAGCATAAACCAGCTAAGGACCAGCATATTTATCCAGCTAACCAGCTAAGGACCAGCATAAAACAGAAAAGTGCCCGCATAAACCAGCAAAGGACCAGCATATTTATCCAGCTAACCAGCTAAGGACCAGCATAAACCAGAAAAGTGCCCGCATAAACCAGCAAAGGACCAGCATAAACCAGCAAAGTGCCCGCATAAACCAGCAAAGGACCATCATAAACCAGCAAAGGACCATCATAAAACAGCAAAGGACCAGCATAAACCAGCAAAGTGCCCGCATAAACCAGCTAAGGACCAGCATAAACCAGCAAAGGACCAGCATAAACCAGCAAAGTGCCCACATAAACCAGCTAAGGAACAACATAAACCAGCAAAAGACCAGCATTAACCAGCTAAGGACCAGCATAAAGCAGCAAAGGACCAGCATAAACCAGCAAAGTGCCCGCATGAACCAGCAAAGGACCAGCATAAACCAGCAAAGGACCAGCATAAACCAGCAAAGTGCCCGCATAAACCAGCAAAAGACCAGCATAAACCAGCAAAGTGCCTGCATAAACTAGCAAAGGACCATGATAAACCAGCAAAGGACCAGCATAAACTAGCAAAGGACCAGCAGTAACCAGCTAAGCACCAGCATAAACCAGCAAAGGACCAGCATAAACCAGCAAAGTGCCCGCATGAACCAGTAAAGTACCAGCATTAACCAGCTAAGGACCAGCATATTTATCCAGCTAACCAGCTAAGGACCAGCATAAACCAGCAAAGTGCCCGCATAAACCAGCAAAGGAACAGCATTAACCAGCTAAGGACCAGCATAAACCAGCAAAGTGCCTGCATAAACCAGCTAAGGACCAGCATAAACCAGCTAAGGACCAGCATATTTATCCAGCTAACCAGCTAAGGACCAGCATAAAACAGAAAAGTGCCCGCATAAACCAGCAAAGGACCAGCATATTTATCCAGCTAACCAGCTAAGGACCAGCATAAACCAGAAAAGTGCCCGCATAAACCAGCAAAGGACCAGCATAAACCAGCAAAGTGCCCGCATAAACCAGCAAAGGACCATCATAAACCAGCAAAGGACCAGCAGTAACCAGCTAAGGACCAGCATAAAGCAGCAAATGACCAGCATAAACCAGCAAAGTGCCCGCATGAACCAGCAAAAGACCAGCATTAACCAGCTAAGGACCAGCATATTTATCCAGCTAACCAGCTAAGGACCAGCATAATCCAGCAAAGGACCAGCATTAACCAGCTAAGGACCAGCATTAACCAGCAAAGGACCAGCATAAACCAGCAAAAGACCAGCATTAACCAGCTAAGGACCAACATAAAGCATCAAAGGACCAGCATGAACCAGCAAAGGATCAGCATTAACCAGCTAATGACCAGCATAAACCAGCAAAGTGGCCGCATAAACCAGCAAAGGACCAGCATAAACCAGCAAAGTGCCCGAATAAACCAGCAAAGGACCATCATAAACCAGCAAAGGACCAGAATAAACCAGCAAAGGACCAGCATAAACAAGCAAAAGACCAGCATAAACCAGCAAAGTGCCCGCATGAACCAGCAAAGGACCAGCATTAACCAGCTAAGGACCAGCATATTTATCCAGCTAACCAGCTAAGGACCAGCATAAACCAGCAAAGTGCCCGCATAAACCAGCAAAGGACCAGCATAAACCAGCAAAGTGCCCGCATAAACCAGGAAAGGACCATCATAAACCAGCTAAGGACCAGCATAAACCAGCAAAGGACCAGCATTAACCAGCTAAGGACCAGCATATTTATCCAGCTAACCAGCTAAGGACCAGCATAAACCAGCAAAGTGCCCGCATAAACCAGCAAAAGACCAGCACTAACCAGCATAAACCAGCAAAGTACCAGCATAAAGCAGCAAAGGACCAGCATAAACCAGCAAAGTGCCCGCATAAACCAGCTAAGTACCAGCATAAAGCAGCAAAGGACGAGCATATACCAGCAAAGTGCCCACATAAACCAGCAAAGAACCAGCATTAACCAGCAAAGGACCAGCATAAACCAGCAAAGGACCAGCATAAACCAGCAAAGGACCAGCATAAACCAACAAAATGCCCGCATAAACCAGCAAAGGACAAGCATAAACCAGCAAAGGGCCAGCATAAACCAGCTAAGGACCAGCATAAACCAGCAAAGGACCAGCATAACCCAGCAAATTGCCAGCATTAACCAGCTAAGGACCAGCATAAAGCAGCAAAGGACCAGCATTAACCAGCAAAGGACCAGCATTAACCAGCTAAGGACCAGCATAAACCAGCAAAGGACCAGCATAAACCAGCAAAGTGCCCACATAAACCAGCTAAGGACCAGCATAAACCAGCAAAGTGCCGGAATAAACCAGCAAAGGACCAGCATTAACCAGCTAAGGACCAGCATAAACCAACAAAGGACCAGCATTAACCAGCTAAGGACCAGCATAAACCAGCAAACGACCAGCATAAACCAGCAAAGTGCCAGCATTAACCAGCTAAGGACCAACATAAACCAGCAAAAGACCAGCATTAACCAGCTAAGGACCAGCATAAAGCAGCAAAGGACCAGCATAAACCAGCAAAGTGCCCGCATGAACCAGCAAAGGACCAGCATTAACCAGCTAAGGACCAGCATATTTATCCAGCTAACCAGCTAAGGACCAGCATAAACCAGCAAAGTGCCCGCATAAACCAGCAAAGGACCAGCATAAACCAGCAAAGTGCCCGCATGAACCAGCAAAGGACCAGCATTAACCAGCTAAGGACCAGCATATTTATCCAGCTAACCAGCTAAGGACCAGCATAAACCAGCAAAGGACCAGCATTAACCAGCGAAGGACCAGCATAAACCAGCAAAGGACCAGCATAAACCAGCAAAAGACCAGCATAAACCAGCAAAGTGCCCGCATAAACCAGCAAAGGGCCAGCATAAACCAGCAAAGGACCAGCATAAACCAGCAAAGGACCAACATTAATCAGCTAAGGACCAGCATGAACCAGCAAAGGACCAGCATAAACCAGCAAAGTGCCAGCATTAACCAGCTAAGGACCAACATAAACCAGCAAAAGACCAGCATTAGCCAGCTAAGGGCCAACATAAAGCAGCAAAGGACCAGCATAAACCAGCAGAGTGCCCGCATGAACCAGCAAAGGACCAGCATTAACCAGCTAAGGACCAGCATAAACCAGCAAAGTGCCCGCATAAACCAGCAAAGGACCAGCATTAACTAGCTAAGGACCAGCATAAACCAGTAAAGGACCAGCATAAACCAGCAAAGGACCAGCATAAACCAGCAAAGTGCCCGCATAAACCAGTAAAGGACCAGCATAAACCAGCAAAGGACCAGCATAAACCAGCAAAGTGCCCGCATAAACCAGCTAAGGACCAGCATAAACCAGCAAAGGACCAGCATAAACCAGCATATTTATCCAGCTAACCAGCTAAGGACCAGCATAAACCAGCAAAGTGCCCGCATAAACCAGCAAAGGACCAGCATAAACCAGCAAAGTACCGGCATAAACCAGCAAAGGACCATCATAAACCAGCAAAGGGCCAGAATAAACCAGCAAAGGACCAGCAGTAACCAGCTAAGGACCAGCATAAACCAGCAAAGGACCAGCATAAACAAGCAAAGGACCAGCATAAACCAGCAAAGTGCCCGCATGAACCAGAAAAGGACCAGCATTAACCAGCTAAGGACCAGCATATTTATCCAGCTAACCAGCTAAGGACCAGCATAAACCAGCAAAGTGCCCGCATAAACCAGCAAAAGACCAGCATTAACCAGCATAAACCAGCAAAGGACCAGCATAAACCAGCAAAGTGCCCGCATAAACCAGCTAAGTACCAGCATAAACCAGCAAAGGACCAGCATAAACCAACAAAATGCCCGCATAAACCAGCAAAGGACCAGCATAAACCAGCAAAGGGCCAGCATAAACAAGCAAAGGACCAGCATAAACCAGCAAAGTGCCCGCATGAACCAGCAAAGGACCAGCATTAACCAGCTAAGGACCAGCATATTTATCCAGCTAACCAGCTAAGGACCAGCATAAACCAGCAACGTGCCCGCATAAACCAGCAAAGGACCAGCATAAACCAGCAAAGTGCCCGCATAAACCAGGAAAGGACCATCATAAACCAGCAAAGGACCAGCATAAACCAGCAAAGGACCAGCATATTTATCCAGCTAACCAGCTAAGGACAAGCATAAACCAGCAAAGTGCCCGCATAAACCAGCAAAAGACCAGCATTAACCAGCATAAACCAGCAAAGTACCAGCATAAAGCAGCAAAGGACCAGCATAAACCAGCAAAGTGCCCGCATAAACCAGCTAAGTACCAGCATAAAGCAGCAAAGGACGAGCATATACCAGCAAAGTGCCCACATAAACCAGCAAAGAACCAGCATTAACCAGCAAAGGACCAGCATAAACCAGCAAAGGACCAGCATAAACCAGCAAAGGACCAGCATAAACCAACAAAATGCCCGCATAAACCAGCAAAAGACAAGCATAAACCAGCAAAGGGCCAGCATAAACCAGCTAAGGACCAGCATAAACCAGCAAAGGACCAGCATAACCCAGCAAAGTGCCAGCATTAACCAGCATAAAGCAGCAAAGGACCAGCATTAACCAGCAAAGGACCAGCATTAACCAGCTAAGGACCAGCATAAACCAGCAAAGGACCAGCATAAACCAGCAAAGTGCCCACATAAACCAGCTAAGGACCAGCATAAACCAGCAAAGTGCCGGCATAAACCAGCAAAGGACCAGCATTAACCAGCTAAGGACCAGCATAAACCAACAAAGGACCAGCATTAACCAGCTAAGGACCAGCATAAACCAGCAAACGACCAGCATAAACCAGCAAAGTGCCAGCATTAACCAGCTAAGGACCAACATAAACCAGCAAAAGACCAGCATTAACCAGCTAAGGACCAGCATAAAGCAGCAAAGGACCAGCATAAACCAGCAAAGTGCCCGCATGAACCAGCAAAGGACCAGCATTAACCAGCTAAGGACCAGCATATTTATCCAGCTAACCAGCTAAGGACCAGCATAAACCAGCAAAGTGCCCGCATAAACCAGCAAAGGACCAGCATAAACCAGCAAAGTGCCCGCATGAACCAGCAAAGGACCAGCATTAACCAGCTAAGGACCAGCATATTTATCCAGCTAACCAGCTAAGGACCAGCATAAACCAGCAAAGGACCAGCATTAACCAGCGAAGGACCAGCATAAACCAGCAAAGGACCAGCATAAACCAGCAAAAGACCAGCATAAACCAGCAAAGTGCCCGCATAAACCAGCAAAGGGCCAGCATTAACCAGCAAAGGACCAGCATAAACCAGCAAAGGACCAACATTAATCAGCTAAGGACCAGCATGAACCAGCAAAGGACCAGCATAAACCAGCAAAGTGCCAGCATTAACCAGCTAAGGACCAACATAAACCAGCAAAAGACCAGCATTAGCCAGCTAAGGGCCAACATAAAGCAGCAAAGGACCAGCATAAACCAGCAGAGTGCCCGCATGAACCAGCAAAGGACCAGCATTAACCAGCTAAGGACCAGCATAAACCAGCAAAGTGCCCGCATAAACCAGCAAAGGACCAGCATTAACTAGCTAAGGACCAGCATAAACCAGTAAAGGACCAGCATAAACCAGCAAAGGACCAGCATAAACCAGCAAAGTGCCCACATAAACCAGTAAAGGACCAGCATAAACCAGCAAAGGACCAGCATAAACCAGCAAAGTGCCCGCATAAACCAGCTAAGGACCAGCATAAACCAGCAAAGGACCAGCATAAACCAGCATATTTATCCAGCTAACCAGCTAAGGACCAGCATAAACCAGCAAAGTGCCCGCATAAACCAGCAAAGGACCAGCATAAACCAGCAAAGTGCCGGCATAAACCAGCAAAGGACCATCATAAACCAGCAAAGGACCAGAATAAACCAGCAAAGGACCAGCAGTAACCAGCTAAGGACCAGCATAAACCAGCAAAGGACCAGCATAAACAAGCAAAGGACCAGCATAAACCAGCAAAGTGCCCGCATGAACCAGCAAAGGACCAGCATTAACCAGCTAAGGACCAGCATATTTATCCAGCTAACCAGCTAAGGACCAGCATAAACCAGCAAAGTGCCCGCATAAACCAGCAAAAGACCAGCATTAACCAGCATAAACCAGCAAAGTGCCCGCATAAACCAGCTAAGTACCAGCATAAACCAGCAAAGGACCAGCATAAACCAACAAAATGCCCGCATAAACCAGCAAAGGACCAGCATAAACCAGCAAAGGGCCAGCATAAACCAGCTAAGGACCAGCATAAAACAGCAATAGGACCAGCATAACCCAGCAAAGTGCCAGCATTAACCAGCTAAGGACCAGCATAAAGCAGCAAAGGACCAGCATTAACCAGCAAAGGACCAGCATTAACCAGCTAAGGACCAGCATAAACCAGCAAAGGACCAGCATAAACCAGGAAAGTGCCCACATAAACCAGCTAAGGACCAGCATAAACCAGCAAAGTGCCGGCATAAACCAGCAAAGGACCAGCATAAACCAGCAAAGTGCCCGCATAAACCAGCTAAGGACCAGCATAAACCAGCTAAGGATCAGCATAAACCAGCTAAGGACCAGGATAAACCAGCAAAGGACCAGCATAAACCAGCAAAGTGCCCGCATAAACCAGCTAAGGACCAGCATAAACCAGCTAAGGACCAGCATAAAGCAGCAAAGGACCAGCATAAACCAGCAAAGTGCCCGCATAAACCAGCTAAGGACCAGCATAAACCAGCAAAGTGCCCGCATAAACCAGCAAAGGACCAGCATTAACCAGCTAAGGACCAGCATAAACCAGCAAAGGACCAGCATTAACCAGCAAAGGACCAGCATTAACCAGCTTAGGACCAGCATAAACCAGCAAAGGACCAGCATAACCCAGCAAAGTGCCAGCATTAACCAGCTAAGGACCAGCATAAAGCAGCAAAGGACCAGTATTAACCAGCAAAGGACCAGCATAAACCAGCAAAGTGCCCGCATAAACCAGCATCCCAGCACCAAAAGATACCTAACCAGCATATGCTGTTTTTTTCAACAGGGAACAGTGGTCAGGCTCTGCTTATCAAAGCCTATTTAATAAATAACTGTATTGAAAGACATTGAGCGGATTTTTTATTTGTGTATCAATGTAAGGAAATTAATTATATGGCAAAGTTTTTCCGGGATGGCAAATGATTTTCTTAATGCAGCTCAATGGAGGACTCACTTTGCTGAGCCGTGCAGCGCCCTCTGGAGGACCAGCTAAGGACCAGCATATTTATCCAGCTAACCAGCTAAGGACCAGCATAAACCAGTAAAGGACCAGCATAAACCAGCAAAGGACCAGCATAAACCAGCAAAGTGCCTGCATAAACCAGCAAAGGACCAGCATAAACCAGCAAAGTGCCCGCATAAACCAGCTAAGGACCAGCATAAACCAGCTAAGGACCAGCATAAAGCAGCAAAGGACCAGCATAAACCAGCAAAGTGCCCGCATAAACCAGCTAAGGACCAGCATAAACCAGCAAAGTGCCCGCATAAACCAGCAAAGGACCAGCATTAACCAGCTAAGGACCAGCATAAACCAGCAAAGGACCAGCATTAACCAGCAAAGGACCAGCATAAACCAGCAAAGGACCAGCATTAACCAGCTTAGGACCAGCATAAACCAGCAAAGGACCAGCATAACCCAGCAAAGTGCCAGCATTAACCAGCTAAGGACCAGCATAAACCAGCAAAGGACCAGCATAAACCAGCAAAGTGCCCACATAAACCAGCTAAGGACCAGCATAAACCAGCAAAGGACCAGCATAAACCAGCATATTTATCCAGCTAACCAGCTAAGGACCAGCATAAACCAGCAAAGTGCCGGCATAAACCAGCAAAGGACCAGCATAAACCAGCAAAGTGCCGGCATAAACCAGCAAAGGACCATCATTAACCAGCTAAGGACCAGCATAAACCAGCAAACGACCAGCATAAACCAGCAAAGTGCCAGCATTAACCAGCTAAGGACCAACATAAACCAGCAAAAGACCAGCATTAACCAGCTAAGGACCAGCATAAAGCAGCAAAGGACCAGCATAAACCAGCAAAGTGCCCGCATGAACCAGCAAAGGACCAGCATTAACCAGCTAAGGACCAGCATATTTATCCAGCTAACCAGCTAAGGACCAGCATAAACCAGCAAAGTGCCCGCATAAACCAGCAAAGGACCAGCATAAACCAGCAAAGTGCCCGCATGAACCAGCAAAGGACCAGCATTAACCAGCTAAGGACCAGCATATTTATCCAGCTAACCAGCTAAGGACCAGCATAAACCAGCAAAGGACCAGCATTAACCAGCGAAGGACCAGCATAAACCAGCAAAGGACCAGCATAAACCAGCAAAAGACCAGCATAAACCAGCAAAGTGCCCGCATAAACCAGCAAAGGGCCAGCATTAACCAGCAAAGGACCAGCATAAACCAGCAAAGGACCAACATTAATCAGCTAAGGACCAGCATGAACCAGCAAAGGACCAGCATAAACCAGCAAAGTGCCAGCATTAACCAGCTAAGGACCAACATAAACCAGCAAAAGACCAGCATTAGCCAGCTAAGGGCCAACATAAAGCAGCAAAGGACCAGCATAAACCAGCAGAGTGCCCGCATGAACCAGCAAAGGACCAGCATTAACCAGCTAAGGACCAGCATAAACCAGCAAAGTGCCCGCATAAACCAGCAAAGGACCAGCATTAACTAGCTAAGGACCAGCATAAACCAGTAAAGGACCAGCATAAACCAGCAAAGGACCAGCATAAACCAGCAAAGTGCCCACATAAACCAGTAAAGGACCAGCATAAACCAGCAAAGGACCAGCATAAACCAGCAAAGTGCCCGCATAAACCAGCTAAGGACCAGCATAAACCAGCAAAGGACCAGCATAAACCAGCATATTTATCCAGCTAACCAGCTAAGGACCAGCATAAACCAGCAAAGTGCCCGCATAAACCAGCAAAGGACCAGCATAAACCAGCAAAGTGCCGGCATAAACCAGCAAAGGACCATCATAAACCAGCAAAGGACCAGAATAAACCAGCAAAGGACCAGCAGTAACCAGCTAAGGACCAGCATAAACCAGCAAAGGACCAGCATAAACAAGCAAAGGACCAGCATAAACCAGCAAAGTGCCCGCATGAACCAGCAAAGGACCAGCATTAACCAGCTAAGGACCAGCATATTTATCCAGCTAACCAGCTAAGGACCAGCATAAACCAGCAAAGTGCCCGCATAAACCAGCAAAAGACCAGCATTAACCAGCATAAACCAGCAAAGTGCCCGCATAAACCAGCTAAGTACCAGCATAAACCAGCAAAGGACCAGCATAAACCAACAAAATGCCCGCATAAACCAGCAAAGGACCAGCATAAACCAGCAAAGGGCCAGCATAAACCAGCTAAGGACCAGCATAAAACAGCAATAGGACCAGCATAACCCAGCAAAGTGCCAGCATTAACCAGCTAAGGACCAGCATAAAGCAGCAAAGGACCAGCATTAACCAGCAAAGGACCAGCATTAACCAGCTAAGGACCAGCATAAACCAGCAAAGGACCAGCATAAACCAGGAAAGTGCCCACATAAACCAGCTAAGGACCAGCATAAACCAGCAAAGTGCCGGCATAAACCAGCAAAGGACCAGCATAAACCAGCAAAGTGCCCGCATAAACCAGCTAAGGACCAGCATAAACCAGCTAAGGATCAGCATAAACCAGCTAAGGACCAGGATAAACCAGCAAAGGACCAGCATAAACCAGCAAAGTGCCCGCATAAACCAGCTAAGGACCAGCATAAACCAGCTAAGGACCAGCATAAAGCAGCAAAGGACCAGCATAAACCAGCAAAGTGCCCGCATAAACCAGCTAAGGACCAGCATAAACCAGCAAAGTGCCCGCATAAACCAGCAAAGGACCAGCATTAACCAGCTAAGGACCAGCATAAACCAGCAAAGGACCAGCATTAACCAGCAAAGGACCAGCATTAACCAGCTTAGGACCAGCATAAACCAGCAAAGGACCAGCATAACCCAGCAAAGTGCCAGCATTAACCAGCTAAGGACCAGCATAAAGCAGCAAAGGACCAGTATTAACCAGCAAAGGACCAGCATAAACCAGCAAAGTGCCCGCATAAACCAGCATCCCAGCACCAAAAGATACCTAACCAGCATATGCTGTTTTTTTCAACAGGGAACAGTGGTCAGGCTCTGCTTATCAAAGCCTATTTAATAAATAACTGTATTGAAAGACATTGAGCGGATTTTTTATTTGTGTATCAATGTAAGGAAATTAATTATATGGCAAAGTTTTTCCGGGATGGCAAATGATTTTCTTAATGCAGCTCAATGGAGGACTCACTTTGCTGAGCCGTGCAGCGCCCTCTGGAGGACCAGCTAAGGACCAGCATATTTATCCAGCTAACCAGCTAAGGACCAGCATAAACCAGTAAAGGACCAGCATAAACCAGCAAAGGACCAGCATAAACCAGCAAAGTGCCTGCATAAACCAGCAAAGGACCAGCATAAACCAGCAAAGTGCCCGCATAAACCAGCTAAGGACCAGCATAAACCAGCTAAGGACCAGCATAAAGCAGCAAAGGACCAGCATAAACCAGCAAAGTGCCCGCATAAACCAGCTAAGGACCAGCATAAACCAGCAAAGTGCCCGCATAAACCAGCAAAGGACCAGCATTAACCAGCTAAGGACCAGCATAAACCAGCAAAGGACCAGCATTAACCAGCAAAGGACCAGCATAAACCAGCAAAGGACCAGCATTAACCAGCTTAGGACCAGCATAAACCAGCAAAGGACCAGCATAACCCAGCAAAGTGCCAGCATTAACCAGCTAAGGACCAGCATAAACCAGCAAAGGACCAGCATAAACCAGCAAAGTGCCCACATAAACCAGCTAAGGACCAGCATAAACCAGCAAAGGACCAGCATAAACCAGCATATTTATCCAGCTAACCAGCTAAGGACCAGCATAAACCAGCAAAGTGCCGGCATAAACCAGCAAAGGACCAGCATAAACCAGCAAAGTGCCGGCATAAACCAGCAAAGGACCATCATAAACCAGCAAAGGGCCAGAATAAACCAGCAAAGGACCAGCAGTAACCAGCTAAGGACCAGCATAAACCAGCAAAGGACCAGCATAAACAAGCAAAGGACCAGCATAAACCAGCAAAGTGCCCGCATGAACCAGCAAAGGACCAGCATTAACCAGCTAAGGACCAGCATATTTATCCAGCTAACCAGCTAAGGACCAGCATAAACCAGTAAAGGACCAGCATAAACCAGCAAAGGACCAGCATACACCAGCAAAGTGCCTGCATAAACCAGCTAAGGACCAGCATAAACCAGCAAAGGACCAGCATAAACCAGCAAAGTGCCCGTATAAACCAGCTAAGGACCAGCATAAACCAGCTAAGGACCAGCATAAAGCAGCAAAGGACCAGCATAAACCAGCAAAGTGCCCGCATAAACCAGCTAAGGACCAGCATAAACCAGCAAAGTGCCCGCATAAACCAGCAAAGGACCAGCATTAACCAGCTAAGGACCAGCATAAACCAGCAAAGGACCAGCATTAACCAGCAAAGGACCAGCATAAACCAGCAAAGGACCAGCATTAACCAGCTTAGGACCAGCATAAACCAGCAAAGGACCAGCATAACCCAGCAAAGTGCCAGCATTAACCAGCTAAGGACCAGCATAAAGCAGCAAAGGACCAGTATTAACCAGCAAAGTGCCCGCATAAACCAGCATCCCAGCACCAAAAGATACCTAACCAGCATATGCTGTTTTTTTCAACAGGGAACAGTGGTCAGGCTCTGCTTATCAAAGCCTATTTAATAAATAACTGTATTGAAAGACATTGAGCGGATTTTTTATTTGTGTATCAATGTAAGGAAATTAATTATATGGCAAAGTTTTTCCGGGATGGCAAATGATTTTCTTAATGCAGCTCAATGGAGGACTCACTTTGCTGAGCCGTGCAGCGCCCTCTGGAGGACACGTTTGTTTCTTGTAGTAAACAGTTGCAGTACAATGTCACAAACTATCCTGTAGCTTATGAAGTGAGATCTATTTACCAACCCTATAAAACGCATACAAACACATAGAAAAGGATTCTAAGCAGAGACAGAGACAGAGTTGTCCCCTCTCAGCCACTGTATCGCTTTAAATGTCAACAATACTGCGTGTATTTTTAGCGCAGCCATTTATAATGTCAGTGACCGAAGACACATTAAGATCAGTCCCCGTTTCAATACACCTATTTGTGTTTACGGACATGGCTGTGTTCAGGTTCGCTGTCATTTTGACACCTGAGTTTTCGGATATCGAGGTGTTTGTATTGGGCTCTCGGCCAGAGATGGGACACTGGGATCCGAACCGAGCCGTGAAGATGAATCCGAGCCGCTCGGTTCTGTCCACCTGTGAACCGTGTCTGTGGATCGGAAACGTGCGTCTGTCCGAACCGTATACAGATAAGCTGTGGTTTAAGTTCATAAAGCGTGTCGATGGGAACTACATTTGGGAAGGTACGTGAAGATATAATGGACAAGTTGTGAGGACGATACAAACACGATGTTTCTAATGAATATCTTATAATGAAGGACAAATAAGCGCTCTAATAACATCCAGAGTGTAATGCATGTTTTGACTCACTGGATGGTGCTGATGTTTCAAAATATGACTTGCAAGGCCACGAATTTATAAACCTTTTCAGTTTAACATTTGACATATAACATGACAGTTTACAGTCTTTGTTAAACTCTCATATGTGACCCTGGAGAACAAAACCAGTCTTAAGTAGCACGGGTATATTTGTAGCAATAGCCAAAAATACATTGTATGGGTCAAAATTATCGATTTTTCTTTTATGCCAAAAATCATTAGCATATTAAGTAAAGATCATGTTCCATGAAGATATTTTGTAAATTTTCTACCATAAATATATAAAAACTTGATTTTTGATTAGTAATATGAACTTCATTTGGACAACTTTTAAGGCGATTTTATCAATATTTAGATTTTTTTGCACCCTCAGATTCCAGGTTTAGTTGTATCTCAGACAAACATTTTTATGCATTTTTAGTGAACTTTGAAGTATAGTCTCAGTAAACTACTAGTTTAGCAATTTTATACTACAAGTATACTCATTTTCTTTAAGTGAACTTTACATCATACTTTAAGTATACTACTATGTCCTAGGTACTAGGTATTTTGTTATATAAATATCTGAACATACAAAACATCAAAAGAAAGAACAGGGTTAATTATTCTAGCTTCATGCATTCTTTGTACAATCACTTGAATGTGGGTACATTTCATAAATAAATAAACAACATTTTGAACAAAAAGCTAAAAGAAAAAAACCCAAAGCTTGACAGTCATTATTACCTCTTCATAGGTCGACATTTTATTCCATAATGTTACAGAGTTTTACATTTCTATGGTTTTGATGCTGTTTTATGTCTGACGATTGTGTTAAATTACATGTGGAAGCATCTGTTGTTTCGGTTTCTTCTTCACTTGTGTTTTAGAAATTCTGTACAGAAGATGTGTAATAGAGCATATAACAATGAACACACAATTTCTCAGAGCACAAGTAGCTCAATTTAGACTTTTTCTAAGAATAAGTCAAGTATACTTAAATGTCATTTTAAGTATATTTCTAAGTATATAAAGCACACTTCTGAGAAGTACATAAAAAGTAGACTGAAAGTATACTTTCCTATTTTTTTAGTTTAAAAGAAGTATACTAATAGCACACTTGAATAAACTTCTTTTCCGTAAGGGGACCTTAGACTATATGAATATAAAATATAAATATGATGTGTTTTATTCATTATCATTGATACTTGAGACTTAAATGGCCATATCTTTATGCATTTTTCAACACAGAAGTAAGCTGTTTTCTGTAAATGTTTGAGACTTCCTGCTCATTAGAGCTGTAGGGCTAATATAACAAGAAAAATAATAATGTACAGCAAATAGTAAAACTGTTTGTACAATGAGGTGACATTATTCGACTCGCCCTTCAACCATCATACAATAAAAAAAACATTTAAAAGTGTAATAGCATTAAAAATGACTTTCAACGTAATGTGCATACCTGGAAAGAGACGTGAGCATTTTCAGAGAAAAACGAGAGTGCATACCAGTGAATTATTCATGGTTTATATCGTAAATTTAATCGGGAGAGCAGACCACCAATGCGAAGTATGTTATCTTTATTCATGCTGTTACAGCGGAATACAAAGGAAAATGAAAATAATCAGGAGGAAAAGAATGCAGCGGACTGAAAATATTCTTTTTCTACCATGTCACATTAAAATACCAAACATTATTCTTCTGACGTCTGAAAGTAGAACATGACAGAAAACATGCTCATTCAGTCAAACACACATAAAAGTTATTTGTAGCTCAAGTTTATGATTTGAAATTATTTGTTTCAGTCTTTTTGTGTGGACTTTGACAGGAAGTGTTTCCCATAATTTAAAAACCAGTAAACCAGACTAGACTGACTCGTTAGGAAAAAGATGGATAGTTAGAATATAGAGATCATAAGCCTAGAGGAGAAAAAAAACAAAACAGTAAAAATAGCTTATAATTCAATTAGATTAAAACCTATAGCAAAGGGATTGTCGGTGTACACAACCACACTACAATGATAAAAATCCACCCAGTGGTATTTTTTAATCTTTAAAAGTAATATCCCCTTTTTAAAACCAGGTCATTCTCAGCTTCTTGTCGTTGTGACGAAACACGATTGACATGAGCGTCTTACCTTAGACCCGCTCTCACCGAGCTGAAACAGTCTGAATACGATCGCCATTGTGTGACTCAGGTGCAGAGGAAGACTCTAATTGAGCGACTGAGATGTTCTGTTGTTGGATGTAATAATGAACATAGCAGTCGTCATTTACTCCCGACATCTGAGCCGCTTAAGAGGCAGAGGACAATGTTACTTTAGTTTTTAAAAGGAAAGCGCCAATCCCAATCTACATATGCGTCTGTTCGTGGGAATCATTCGTGATGTAGCTTCACCCACAGCAGAAGTGAGCACAAGGGTTTTTTATGCATCTTTGCAAATGGCCTTTCTTAATAATGTGCTTGTTGGCAAGTTTCGCCGATAAATGCGGCTAAAGTAAACATTACAGCTCGTAATCCTTCAGCAGAGAGGGGCGGGGCGGGCAGAGCTAATTTGCATTTAAAGGGCCCATGTGATAAAATGAGATGATATTTTGCAGAGCTGATTTTGACAAGGTAAAAGGCTGTTTTTTACACTACTATTGAGAATTTTTAACCAATGTATATTAGAGACTTTTCATTAAGGCCCTAAAGAATTATATAAACTTGTGGAAAATGGGCATCCGATGACCCCTTTAAAATGCATATAAATATCATTTGTCACTCTATATCTCCCAATGATGTCTTTTTAACTTTTTAACTGAAATGCTGAGTTTTATGATGAAAGCTCTGTAGTTTTTATTGTGGGGAAAAAACATATGCAATACCATGACAATTGAGAGATGAAGACATCTTTAAAAGATGATCATATGTGACCCTGGACCACAAAACCAGTCATAAAGGTCAGTTTTTTTTAAAAATTGAGATTTATATATCACATGAAAGCTGATGAAATAAGATGTACGGTTTGTTAGGATAGGATAATATTTGGCCGAGATACAAATCTGGAATCATATTTATATTGAGAAAATCACCTTTAAAGATGTCCAAAAGAAGTTCTTAGATATGTATATTAAATTTAAGTTTAAAATGTACAAAACATCTTCATGAAACATGAACTTTACTTAATATTCTAATGATTTTTATTATAAATGCACAATGTATTTTTGGCTATTGCTACCAATAATACCGTGCTGCTTAGGACTGGTTTTGTGGTCCACAGTCCAGGGTCACATATTTGATAAAACATGTATGAATAAAAAAGTAAATCAAATTTGCTTCAGTCTTGTTTCTTTTAAAATATTAATAACAATATTTTAAAAAGTTCTTCTTACTTTTAGTTCGTCATTATAAAATCATTAAATATTTAACAGCAAAGGGACACGTTAACTATTCTACTTAAATGGGGACATTGAAATTAATGCCGCGTTCCAGACAACCCGTTACTCGTGTTTTTCCGACCTTCTACCAGTGAAAGTGCACTGGAACGGTAGTCAAACCCGTGACTCCCCACTCGTGAACTCGTACTAGATTGATGTACTCCCAGTTACGAGTTCTGACGTAACATAGCCCGCGAAACAACAATGTCAGCCCTAATGGGTGCGGTGTTTATTCAAGTAGTACACGGTGGAAAAATAGAGCTTAGGACAATATAACGTTGCAATCAAATTAATAATAATATAAAAATAATAATAATTCATAAATGTTCCCAGGCAGTTTGGCATGACTTGCCTGGAACGCTACAAAGTCGTGAGTCGTGGTTTAAAGTGGTGATTTACCAGTTAAAAAAACCTGCCTGGAACGCAGCATAAAATGAAACTAAAAGGCCTTTACTTATTTAATAAGTAGTCAGATGACAGATGACAGAAAAAAAGTTAGTATATGGAGACTGACATTAATATTGACAAAAAGTAAGTTGAAATTCTGATAGCTTATAATTCTGTGAGATCTTTATAACCTATAGCAAAGTACTTAAAATGCATATATATATATATCAGTTGTCACTCTATGTCTCCCAATAATGTCTTAAATGCTTAGTTTTATGATTAAAGCTCTGTAGTTTTTATTGTGGGGGGAAAACATATAATGCAATGCAATACTATGATAATTGTGTACTATACGACTTAAAGGGGGACATTAATATTAAAATAAAACTAAAAGGCCTTCACTTATTTAATAAGTAGTCAGATGTCAGATGACAGAGAAAAGTTTTTATCACAGAAATAATTTAGTGGCCTTTAGGACTGCTGTATAAAGTACTGAATGATATACTGTGGCCTTTATAGGGTTCAGTGAAAATAATGAAGCCATAATGGACTTACCTGATGATGCCACAGTGGACCCATTTCACAGGGGTTTTCAAGGTCATTGCACACTGAGTCCAAAATTTCTGTATGCGTTTTTTCGGTTTTCTAATATTCGTCATCCTTTCCTATCAAAAATGCTTGTTATGGATGCGAAAACGCAGAACCTGATCCTAATTTTTTATGACAGACAGAAGTTTCGGAGGCAGTGTGTAAACTCAATTGACATAACGTAAGGTCGTATTTTTTTTTTTTTAACATGCAAAAATTTTGTACTCTGTGTGCATTAATTAAAATGAAGTTAAACATCAACTTAAAATTGATTCAGAATATTAATAAAAACAGTAAAGATATCAAAATAGTACTCTTTTCTATTTTTTCTTCTTTTGTAAAGTTATGGGAATTATAACATGGACTCTTCTGCAGAAATCATGTATGTTGAAGGCTTACTGTTTTACTGTCTTTCTGTTGGCTTTCTCATTTTCTGCTATTTTTAAATCTTATTTTCTCAAGACACAGACTACAAAAAAATTGTTTTGTAGATTGTAGATTTTTATTTTAATGTTGTATGTCCTTAAGGTGAGACACTGCAGGTAAATAGTGTAAAAATAATCTAATAGTTATCGCCTTACTTATCCAGTCGATTGATTACATTGATTATTGCAAACATTTTTTGTATTACAAGTTTTCTAAAATGTTAGGTTTAATTATGCAAATGAGCATTAATTTGCATACATTTCTAGTACAAAAATTTACACTGGATGAAGTCTGTTTCAAAAATCTTGATTAATATTTTGGACATATTAAAGTCAAATGTTTAAGGGGGGGGGGGTAAAATGTTGTATATAATAAAGCAAATTACATATGAACAAATCCCTCTGTAAAAGCCTTCAGGATATAGACAGGAATAATGTCAAGTTGTAATAATGTCAAAGTGAAAAAACACTTTATGAAAAAACAAAAAGCACAAAATCTCAAACTTGACAGTTAAAACACTTGACTTGAACTTGAAAAAACAGTGTTTTTGCCTGCAGTGTCTTCCCTTAATGGCAGCTAGTCTCCTTCTCTCTGTCTTTTACCCATTTGCGTTAACACTACTTTTTCACAGCACGAGTATGAGTATATCCAAAGGTTTTTGTCTTGTCTTTGCTCATATACACAGCATTAAGACTTTACATTGGGACCCAAGCAGCAAATATTTTAAACTGATGAAAACTGCAGTATCACTCAAACCTAAGCAGGACCTGCTTTGCTAGAGAAGCCAAGCTGTCATCCTTACATGACTCAGTGGTGGTTTTCTCATTCCGTCATATTTCTCATTTGAATGAATACGCCTGTGCATGACAAATCGGCGATCTGCTCCAGTGCTCATGCCGTCTGTTGACTGAGGTTTTGATTGAGCCATTGTTTGCTGGCATCTTGTCTATCCACAGTGTCTCATATGAAAACAACCGAGATCTTTATTGTGTGGAGATGTGTTTTGCTGATTGAAATGATACTTGTTGATTGCACACCATAGCAGCTGAATTGGCTCTGAGCGTGCCTCAGGTAAGCAAGCATGAACTGATAGTCCTCCAGTTGAGCTAAAAGTACTCTGATCAGTGGAGTGTTTCAATTGCCAGCGTCCAGACAGGGACAGACTTGGTTTAGGACGTATTGGCCTGTGCACTTCAGTAGGTTCTAATTCTGCCCCGTTTTTTTTCTGTATATGACCTAGATGTGAAACATAAGTGGAAAAGCCATATTTACTTCAGAAATGTGGCTGTGAACCATTTTTACTTCAGAAAGGACTGCTGCATGTGGGGTGGAAATAAAATCTTAAGTTTTAAAGGAATAATTCTAATTTTGTGTTATTTACTCACTCTCAGGCATTATAGTAAATCAATAATTTAAAGAGCAGATCATATGGGTTTTCGAAAAAATATATTATTTGCAGTTTGTAACATAGCTATCCTTCAATGTAAACAGTCTGCAAAGTTGTTAATCAAAAAAGTGCATGAAAAATAAAGATACTGGGGGGCGCTAGTGAGTACCGTATGGAGTAGTCGTGTTTTAGCAGAGTTCCTCTCTAAATTTGAAATTATTCGGTCATCATCTTGATTATTCGTTTTTTTTTCACCGGTGTCTTTGCATAACATTGTTTGGCAAAGAATTGTATAATGCCTAAGCCTATACACAAAGTCGGAAAGAAGCTGAAGCCGTTGAATGAGCCTCCTGCTCAGTCGTCACCGTGGATGGAAGAACAGGCCGCATCAGCCTCGGAGTCGAGTGCTGAGTCTGAAGCGGAATCTAGCAATATTCTTCTGGCGATACAGAATATGAGCAAAACGATGACTGACCGATTTGATCTCTTGGAAGCGTCTTTGGCATCCACTCAAGCTTCCTTAGTGAGCCTTGGCGATAGAATCAAGGAGGTTGAAAACGCTACCGCGGATTATGACCGTCGCCTCTCTCTTGTCGAGCAGAAGTGCGTTAAAATACAGTCAGAGAATGAAGCCCTCCGTCATAAAGTGATCGATTTGGAGGCTCGCTCAAGACGGCAAAACATTAAAATTGTTGGCCTGCCTGAGAAGATTGAGAATGGACGCCCCACGGAATTTTTGAAGAAGTTTATTCCTGACCTGTTGGGCGCAAGCAGTTTCTCTAAGCCGTTGGAAGTGGATCGCGCTCATCGGCTGGGGAGGCAGCTCTCCGGAGAGGATGCACGGCCGCGGGTTATGATAGCCCGGATTCATCATTTTCAAATGAAGGAAAAAATACTTCAGCTGGCTCGTCAACAGTTCCCGCTACGCTACGAGGGCAGGCCGATACACATCTTTCCTGATCTCCCGGCTGAAATAATGAACCTGCAGAGACGTTTTAGCTTTTTTGCAGCATGTTGGGGTTCCGGTACACCAGCCATGTCAATTTCATGAATGAAAATTTGCTTATCAGTGCATCAGAGCCATATAGAAAGAGAGTTGCGACACTCCCATAGGCTTCCATAGGAACTGTGGAATGCGGAAGTAAAGCGTGTCATGGAGCGGCCAATAGTTCCAAACAACCAATAGCTCCTGCATTGAAGCCCATTCATTTCAGCGCTTCTCAAGCACAGTCGCTAGTATATTGAAGAAATTACTGCATTTCTTTACATTTTAACGCATCAGTTGACCTCTCGGAAAACTGGCCAATAGTGGTATTTTATGAAGCGTGTTAAAGTTAATGTTTATCGTTAAAAAATAAACAGTTACGCTGTAAATGCAGTTAGATAACGTGAAAAACACCTTAATAGCGACCATAACCAGATAGTAGTTGTCACATATTTACGTTTTTAGTCTTTCTGCAATATTTCTCTCACTGTAGGAGGTTGAATGAGTTTCAGTAAAGACTGCATTCAAGAAACACGATAAAAATGTATGCTGAATGCAATTCGTTACCTTGTGTTTTTTTAAACACTATTTTTATCTTTTCTATTATGTTAAATGCCATTTTTGCTTGCCTTTTATAATATTCACTTTTGTATATTTGAATATCATAAAACACGAGAAAATTACTTTTTTATTTAACATTAAATCGTTAAATCGAAACATATAAAAAAGAGTGTTTGATCATGTCCAAATACACATTCAGATGTATTTAACCTTAAATATTACAATAACTGTAATATAAATACTATATTAGAAAATGTTATCTTTTAAATGGTCAGGATCATTAATGCACATAGGTATTATTTAGTACAAAAAACTCCTCAAAATATTTACTAAATAGAACTGAACTATATATTACAATTATTTAACTGAATAAAAGTTACACTTAAGGTACACATTTGACTGCCAAAGATGAGAACATATTATTGTCTCTTTATCACTCCCCAGAATAAAATGCGATTGTAAAGTGTATTCAGAGAAGTTATCAATACACAATCAATGCACATTATGTGTTTATAATTACTCGAAATTGCTGCAAATATTGTAAAACTGCTGTCTATCCTACTTAAACCCATTTAAACTATGGGAAGCCAAACAACCCAAGATTGGGACGAAACAGCGCTGTATTAAAATGCTCGCGCCGCGCTGACATGTCATCTGCGCGGCCCAAAGGACCGAGCCGCGCGACCGACTCGACAGCGCAGGGAAGACGTGTTTGCTAGCGCCACCCAATGGGCAGCGCGAGCACTTTAATACCGCGCTGTTTCGTCCCACTTTTGGGTTGTTTGGCTTCCCATATAAACACATT
>NC_133378.1:12586583-12616747 GCF_049309525.1 Garra rufa
CATGAAAGTTACCTTTCTTTGGGAGGGTTTGTCGTTGCTATGCTTCCTGGAAGTAGGATTTTTTTTTTTCATGACATTATTTATTTGGTTGTTTGCTTGCAAGCCATTGAGACATAAAACATGGATAACATCTAGAAAAATACTTACAAAAGAAAAATGGCAACTATAGTTGCCGGTGGGCTTAAATGGCCAAAACCTAAAAGGCAAAGGATATGGTCACAACCTAACTGGACAGCTGTTTAGTTATGACTTATCGAACATCAAAACAATGCTGTGTGCTGGGCTAAAAGCACTTGTTTTATGTGTAAATGAGAACTCACAAAGAGCTTAGAAAATGTGTAAAGGAGTTAAAATAGTGACAGGATTTCCTTCACTGCACACACAGAGATCTGCTCTAGGGAGACGGCAGTAGCAATACCTGTACCGAATAGGCAACATAGCTCCTACAACGAGAAACAAAAGGTGTGCTTCATCATCACATCCTATTTTTGGTTCGTTTAGATGTCTTTGGTAGTGTTGCGTTCATATTTCAGCACCAGAACTGCACTAGAGTTTATTTGGATGCATGTTTGGTGCGCACCAAGGTTTGGATGGCAGTGTTCACCTTTATTTTTATAGTGCTTTATACAAAATAGATTGTTTCAAAGCAGCTTTACAGTGATAAACAAGAAAATAATGATTCATTTAAAAAGTTATATAAAGGCAACAGTGCAGTCATTATTCAGTTGAAATCAGTTTATTGTTGATTCAGTTCAGTTCAATAACTGTTTAAAATCCATTAATTATGGATTGAGTTTAATTCATCAATTCAGCCCTTGAGAAAACCATACAGTCAATTCAATAATATTGCCAAACATGTAGTGTTCCCAGAGAAGCAAGCCAAAAGGCAATAGTGGCAATGAACCTAAACTCCATCTTTGATTGCAATAATATTAAATGAGCCATACTAACAGAGCATTTGCACCAGTTTGTTTGTTTTATTAAAGTGTGAACATGATCTCATTTGCTCACATTTTTCCTGTTATAGGCTACATTTCATTGGGCATTCTTCTTATTATAAGTGGGTTTTGATGCAGCATGACAGAAGGCTCTCATGTTGTGATTAATGGTAAACAAGTGATTCAAGAGCATCAGATTCAAGAGCAGTGGTGAAGCACTTAGATAAGAGAACTACTCCTCAAATAACATGCAATATCATTTTTCAATTTGATAGAAAGGCCAAAGATCCATAGCATTTTACACATTAAGGAATAAATAGTTTTTGTGAAGAGTCTGAATGGTGTACAGATGCAATAAAATATACATAACTATGTTTTCAGAGGTGTATAAAGACCTTACTAATACCTAAGAATGAGCAATTTCTATCTACACAGACCACAGGTCCCCTTAGTGGCAGTAGCATTACTAGCCACTGTGCTTTATTTTCCAGTGGGTTACACTACAGTAAGCATATGTAGCCTGTAGGTCACTTATGTTAAGCAGAGACACCAATTAGAGTTATTGAATATTAAAGAGCTGAAGGATCACTCATCAGACACTTTAGTGACCTGCTGTGCCACATTTCGCTCACGGTCTAGATTTCATCCTCAGTAGCAGATGCCCTCCGGTTTCAGAAACTGAGAAAGTGTGTATGGCATTGTCAAGGAGCCTGGGTGGAGATAGGTCATGCTAGTTTTAAATGAGTGTTGTATATGCATTATTAAAGAGCAGCAAGCCCAGATATGAGAGTGCGGCATGCAGGCTCACTGCCAAAGCTGCCCACACGTACAGATACAACAGCACCTCTGAAATCAATCAGAACCCGAGCAACAACACACAACATGATGTTAGATCAATGATCTGTTCACCAATAACACAGGTTTAATAAATGCTGTAAGTATGAGCGAACTGTAATTATAAATTCTGACTATTGGACCAGAGTATTTTATATTAACAGAGATTGTGCTCTGATTAGTTCTACTTATAAACCTAATGGAACGACAATTAACCCTATCTATTTTTTTAATTAATGTTTCTCGTTGCACATGATTCAGTAATTCATTCTAAAATAGTCTATTAGCAAATATTAATGAGTTTTTGTGGTCTACAAGATTCAAGACTGACTCAATGGGTGTATTAAAGATGCTGAATGTAATTTATAGACAGTACTAAAGCTTAAAAAATAAGACCACATGTGAGACAGAATATATGTGCATAAGCACAAATAAGCTCAAATTGGCTTCCCATTTTGAGCATTTGTTGGCGATTTCTACGCAACTGTCTGCAATTGAAAACCGGGGGGTAAAATTTTACAGTGGTGAGTATTTTTTGTGACACTTTTCTGTAGGTTACATCATTATGACAGCAGGTGGCAACAGTAGGAGTCATTGATTCATTCAGTCAACTAATTTGTTCAGGAAACACTGATGCTGTTTTGTAAAAGGCCTACTTAATATATGCTATGCCCTAAAAGTATGTGCTTTTTTTTTGTGAAGAAAAAGTAGATAAAACTGACTATCAAAAGAGTAGGCAAGCTTTGGGACATACTATCATGTTATGAAATTGCTGCATAGCTAAGTGCATTCTGTCACTGTAAAAAAGCCTGTCAATCATCCTGTCACAGTTCACATAGTTATATACACACTCCACATAGTAACTAATTCAATTAACACCACTAAAACAAATTTTCCTTCCATATTAGAGGGAAAACTAATAGCATGGTGATCTGCCAGTTGTGGGTCTTTCATGCAGAGATTTTTTTTTTTTTTTTTTTTTGTAATGATGCGTTTAACAGTTAATGACCAAGCTTATCTGTTTTGCTACTGTGCTGAATATGTTTCACCAGGCTATTAATTAATAATTTCAGGGCATCTCTAACATATGGAAGCCCATTTCCACCCCACAAATAAAAAAAAAAGAGATAATTGCGAATTTTTATCTCGCAATTCTGACTTTTTTCCCTAGAATAGTGATATAAACTTGCAAATCTGACTCTTTTTTTTCAGAATTACATTATATAAATTCCCAATTGCGAGTTAAGTCAGAATTGAGAAAATTCTTAGACATAAAGTCAGAATTGTGTGATACAAACTCACAGCTGCGAGTTATAGTCACAATTCTGACTTTAGAACTCGAGATTGCGAGCTAATCACACAATTGTGACTTTTTTCATCAGAATTGTGAGTTTATATCACACAATTGTGACTTTTTTCCTCAGAATTGTGAGTTTATATCACACAATTCTGACTTTATAACACGCAATTGCAAGTTATTAAGTCAGAATTGAGAGATATAAACTCGCAATTATGAGTTCTGAAGTCAGAATTGCAAGATATAAAGCAATTGCGAATTATAAAGTCAGAATTGTGCGATATAAACTCGTAATTCTAATAATGTTAGAATTGCATGATATAAACTCACAATTGCAAGTTAAGTTTGTTCCTGTTCTGACTTTTTTTTTCTCAGAATTGTGAGATGATTCAGAATGCAGCAGCACGCCTGGTCTTCAATGAACCAAAAAAGGCCCATGTCACACCTCTCTTCATATCCCTGCACTGGCTACCAGTGGCGGCTCGCATTAAGTTCAAGACACTGATGCTGGCATATAGGACAGCCACCGGCTCATCACCTGCTTACCTACGTTCACTACTACGAATTTACACTCCCTCTAGATCTCTGAGATCCTCTAATGAAAGACGCCTCGTTGTACCACCACAGAGAGGCATGAAATCACTTTCCAGAACATTCTCGTTCAATAGTCCTGCCTGGTGGAATGACCTTCCCTCCCATATCCGGAATGCTCATTCCCTAACTGCCTTCAAGCGACTACTGAAAACCCATCTCTTTCGACACTATTTGACTCAATAAAAAAAAAAAAAAAAAAAAAAAAAAAAAAACCTTCTCTCTTTTCTTGATCTTCCCTTTCTATCCTGTACTTATCTAACAATGCCGATATATGGTATTTTTGAGCACTTCCTAGGTTGACCTGCCTCCTTAGGACGAATCACTTGTTGCATCCCCAATTGTAAGTCGCTTTGGATAAAAGCGTCTGCTAAATGAATAAATGTAAATGTAAGATGGTAACTCGCATTTGTGAGTTATAGTCACAAATTCTGACATTAGAACTTGCAATTGCGAGTTAATATCAGACAATTGTGACTTTTTTTCCTCAGAATTGTGAGTTTATATTGTACAATACTGACCTTATAACGCAATTGTGTTATTAAGTCAGAATTGGGAGATATAAACTCACAATTCTGTGAACATATCTGTCATTCTTCCCCTCAAAATTGGACTTGCAAGTGCAAGTTTATATCTCAAAATTTTGAGACCAGCAATTGCAAAAAAAGGTCAAAATTGCTAGATAACTTGCATTTGCAAGAAAAAATTAAGAATTTATATTTATAAAAGTTTATATTTCGCAATTCTGACTTCATAACTCGCCATGGCGAGTTTGTATTGTGCAATTCTCAAAAAAAGTAACAAGTGTAAGTTTTTAATCTCGCAATTCTGAGTTAAATTCTCAGAATTGCAAGTTTATGTCTCCCGATTCTGACTTAATAACTCACAGTTGTGAGTTTATATCATAATTCTGAGAAAAAAAGTCAGAATTGCGAGTCTGTATCACAATTCTAAGAAAAAAGTCCGATTGTTTGTTCTTAACTGAAATCTTCAAAGCACAATAGGTTGTGGGAAATATTAGCACTTAGAGTGTGCATGGATTAGGGCTGTGCAATTAATTGAAATTCAGTTTCGATTTTGATTTCGGCTTCAAACAATCATGAAAATACAGTAATCAAGATGAAATGATTATTGCACCCCATTCCACCCTCTTTCCAGTGGTGCACTTTTGCTCCACCATAAAAGCCTAATTTCACATGCAAATCAGCAAAATCATGTAACGTGACTTTCATAAAACAGGACGTGCTTGATTTATTAATGTTGTGTTTTTAAAAGCGAGAAAGAGAACTTACGCTGTGCTGTGTATGCGCTCAGAGACGGAGCAGAACATGGACATGTAAAGTTATCTTTTAGCTCACGGTGCACTCCTAAATGGTCAAATACACACAAAAATGCTTCAAAATGAGGCACTTGGTGATTATTCATGTAAACCTTTGTCAGTTATGTCTTAAATGATCATAAACAATTGAGAATGAAAATATGTGTGTAACAGTATATTGGATCTGTGTGGCTCTTAAAGCAGCAACAAATAATTTTCCTTCTGCGAAGCGGAGTCATGTAATGTGGTCAAGTGCTGCCTGGAACTATGTTTGCTGTGTGTTTGCCTGAAAATAAAGCACACCATTAGAACATTCGTTAGCTAAATTAGATTCAAGCATTCAACGGCCCCGTAGCATAAATGCATAGATTTAAATTTGATTCTAAACATTCCAAATTCCCAACTGCGAGTTAAGTCAGAATTGAGAAAATTCGTAGACATAAAGTCAATTGTGTGATACAAACTCACAGCTGCGAGTTATAGTCACAATTCTGACTTTAGAACTCGAGATTGCGAGCTAATCACACAATTGTGACTTTTTTCATCAGAATTGTGAGTTTATATCACACAATTGTGACTTTATAACACACAATTGCAACCGACCGCAACCGAAACAGTTTCCATGTCCACGTCGAAAGCGCTTTGTGTCTAAAAAGAAGCAAGATCACAAAAAAGCTTGATGTAGAGCTTGACAATAACAAATATTTAGAAATCAAAACTTGTGAATTGATTCAAATCAGAAGAAGACAGAATTTTTTTTCTTTCCCACCCATAATACTATGCTTTGGGAAACACTTACTCTAATTGCACATACTATTTAGGATGAATAGTATGCACACTATGATGCAGGGTGACTGCAACTGTATTTATGAGTGAGTCATTGAATCTTTGGCTCATCTGATTTGTTCAAAAGCCTTGATTCAATCAGGAACATCACTACTGTGTGTCGCTCAGAAACAAACTGATTCAGTCTGCCTTGACTTATATACAATTTACTAGAGATGCACCGATCAGCATTTTTGGGGCCGATCACCGATTACCGATCACCAAGATCATGATCTGCCGATTGCCGATCACTGCCGATCACAGAATGGCAGGGGAATGGGAATCTTCTATCTATAATCTAGCAGAGTTTGCACCATTTGTAGAAATGAAACTAACTCTAAATTTACTATATTGAAAAAAAAAAGAAACTGTTGAAATAGGCTACAGTCAAGATCTTGAAGAACCACCAAGTTAGGGTTGTGCCGATAGACGATAGTATCGTGTATCGACGATAGTTAGAGATATCGCCAGTTGCTGATGCCTTTGACGATAGCAAGACGATTATTATTATTATCCGTCAAAAAGGCACCTAACTATAGCGATGCAGTGCAGAGAGTCAGTTCTAGGATGCTTCATAAACTTGCCGTGGTATAAACACACACATAGGCTGTGTCCAAATTCAGGATCTGCATCCTCCTTAGGATCCTTCCTACCCGGTTGAAGGAGGAGGGGTCCTCCAAAGACCGCAAAACCTGGAAGTAGGTGTCTGTGAATTTGGACAACCTACCCTTCTTTCAGTTCCCTCCCCTACCCGTTGCTCATATTCGGTCACCTAGCAACCGTGACAGCGCTAAGCAAGAAGTAAGGTTATCTGTACTGCACAAAACAAAAGAACTGCTCTTTCGTCCCTAAAAGCGTTAAAAACAGCTTCAATCACTAACAAGAAATTAGCTGTGTGTAAGGGGATATTCACACAGGCAGTAAGAAAGAAGCTAGTTTACGAAAGAGATGTTTTTTTTAACATAAACATACAAATGTAAAAAAAATAAATAAGCTTAACGCTAAAACCAAAGGCCTACCTAGACAACCGCTGTAAAAAAAAATATTTTTTTAAACGCCAGTTTTTTTTAAACTTACATCATTACTACTGCTCGCTTCGTCCGCTATTATTTGAAAATTCCGGAAGCGCTCTGCCGAAAGGAATTATGGGATAGGTAGGACGGGAAAGGATCCACCAGACCCATCCTTCCAATTCGGGGAAAAGGAGGACGTATTTGTGGGCCGCATTTGAAGGATCCTACGAATTTGGACAGCCTTCGTTGCGGCGCTGTGACGTAACATCCTTCAAATGAGTCCTCCGAAGGATGTAGACCCTGAATTTGGACACAGCCATAGAGTGGCCACGTCGCCTTAACGCGCCGCATGTGTAAGAGATTTATTCATCATACAGTGTAGATAGATAAACTGATTATAACGGGAGTGTTTTTTTAAAGTGCACCTCGCACTAGACTAGGCTACACTAGTTAGTGATGAAGTTCTTTGATAATGTAAATGTTCTTTGCTTGTTATTTGTAGCTGCTTTTTAAGATGATGTAAGGATTATATTATCCAGCATTGCACAGTCATTAGGATAAAGGTAGTAAAATGTGGTTTAGGCTGAATTAAATATGATATATCAGAATCCGTCTGTATATAGGAAACATAAACATTCACCTCAGTAGCATCTATATGCGTCAATTAGAATTACGATGCGATAAAATGGCGCTAAACATATGCACGTGAATTACACGGCACCGTTTCTCCTCATTCTATATGAACTGATGACAGCAAACATACAGCGGTAACATTATTGCAATATGACGGGTATAGAAAGATACATTCATTTACATTCAAGCACGCACATTTACCACTCACTGAAGATAGCAGAGAATGAAACCGAAAGTAAACTTGAACTTCTCCGGCAAAACTACAGTCAGCACTCTGTACACGCACAACTGTGTCACATGCCCAGTAAGACTACCCTTACTAAGGAATTTATTACATAGAGATTATTAAATAAATTAGCACGATAGTATCGTGTATCGCGATCTCACAGGCTGACGATAAGACAATATGAAAATTGAGCATATCGCCCAACACTAGTCTTAATCGGACAATTTGTAAAACTTCCAGACGGGAGAACTCATGTTCCCACTGTTAAGCTCCGCTCTGCTGTTGTTTACCTGTGCGCCGCGCATGCACGTATGAAAAAGTCGCGCGAGTAATTTACGTCAAGTGATCGGCTTTTTTTTAAATTGGCGCTTTTGGGGTTCGCCGATCAAGCTATTTTTGATCAAGATCGGTGGCCGATCAATCGGAGCATCACTACAGTTTACTTTTTTGGAACAACATGAGGTTGAGTAGATGATAGTTTTTTTGACTAAATTGTTCCTTGAAGCGGTTTACGGCAACATTTATCACAGAAGTCCATTTAATGTTTTAGGTACATAAAGATGATGTAATGGCATGCAACACTGAGAAATATTGTCTAAATAAACATGTCAAATCGTAGATCAAACTTTGAGTTTTGCCAAACAAACTCCAGGCTCTGAAAGTTGCTTATAATCTCAGAAGAAAAATGAAGCTGTAAAGTCGCCCGGTAGTGAAACTAATAGATGGGCAGCAGCACTGCTGAGGTCAGACGGCCGCTTTCTGACAGAGCCCGAGATGACCAAGATGAATCTGCTTCCCACTTCCAACAACTAATGATAACATCAAATCCTGTACAGAGGGACAGGCATGATTTACTGAAGAGTAACACCAGAGTAATGTCTCTAATTCTTCCGGGAACTTCTGGACCGTACAGAGGAGGGGAGGAAACAGGCTTTGCCACTAATTAGTTTCCCCCTCTCTCTCTCTTTCTCTCATTCTCTCTTAGTTCTAGCTCATTTCCTCTCTCTCTGCTTACAGTATAAAGAAAACACACCCTCAGAGATTAATTCATTTCAGGACTTAAGACAGAAGAAAAAAAAAAAAAAACACTCCAGAACTTTCTTCCAAAATGAAGATGTCCATCATTGTACTGTGATTTTAAAGGAGACATTTTTAGTAGCTGATGATGTTTGAATCAAACCATGAATCACAAAAACAATCATTAAATATTAATAGATACTATCACTTTATTTGAAAGCATGAATGATAATGCAAGGGTCTAAATAGCACTGAACCTTTTTCATCAGTGCTGGGGCAGTAAAAAGTGATTGAAGCGATTGGTCACTAGCAAAAATGCAGAAGAACATCTCTGAATGCAAAACATTTCAAACTTTGAGCAGAAGACAACACTGCTGCCACTCCTGTCAGCTAAGAAGAGGAAACTGATGCTACAATTCACAGGCTAACCAAAACAATATAATAGAAGACAGGCAAAAGCTTGCCTGGTCTGATAAGTCTCGTTTTCTGCAACATTCGGATGGTAAATTTGGTGTAAACAATATGAAAGCATGGATCCATCCTGTCTCATCAATGGTTCATTCAAAATGCATGTTATTTTTTATTTAGTACTTACCTGAATATAATATTTTAAAAGATAAAAGCTACTTACATATAGTCCACAAAATAAAATAGTTGAATTTATAAAAAAAAAGACCGTTCAAATGTTTACATACAGTTGATGCTTAATACTGTGTTGTTACCTTAATGATCCACAGCTGTTTTTTTTTTTTTTTTTTGTTTAGTGATAGTTAGTGATAGCAATAAGTCCCTTGTTTGTTCTGAAAAGTTAAACTGCCCACTGGTCTTTAGAAAAATCCCTCAGGTCCCAAAAATTCTTTGGTTTTTCAGCATTTTTGTGTATTTGAACCCGTTCACAGTGAGCGTTTGAACCTTCTCTAATAGTTGCATATGAATCCCTCAGTTGTCCTCAGTGTGAAAAGATGCATCTCAAAATCATACAGTCATTGTTGGAAAGGGTTCAAATACACAAAAATGCTGAAAAAACAAAGAATTTGTGGGACCTGAAGGATTTTTCTCAAGAATATGTAAACGCCTTATGTGAAATATATACTCACCTTATTCAGTCAGTACTAAATAAAAAAAATAATAAAAAACATGCATTTTGCATGATTCCTCTTACTTTGGTCAAATAATTAACATTTTGCAGATTCCTCAATGTGTATGTAAACTTTTGACCTCAACTGTATTTTCACGAGTTCACACTTACATATAATTAGCTGGAGTACAGTAATGCATATTTCGCGTGCTGTCCGGGGGAAGGGCTCCGATCTCGGGAACAGCCCAACCCCAAAGTACCCCCTGTATAGGTGTAGTAAAAAGTCGAAGTGAGGAGATGGGGTGGTGGAGGGATGCTGATAAACCGTCAAATGGGTAGAGGTAAGTCAGCTGCCTTGTGATCAGTGTTGGGGAGTAACTAGTTATATGTAACGGCGTTACGTAATTTAATTACAAAATAAATGTTAACAGTAATTCGTTACAGTTACTTAGAAAAAAGTGTAATTAAATTACAGTTACTTATGAAAATGTTAAAGATTACAAATGGGGTTACATCTAAAAATTTTATTTAAAAATCTGGGGTATGTTGAATAATATTAATCTGTTGCTTTGACTGTTTTTGATATGCACGATGCCTTCTGCTAAGGCCATTTATTAAAGCGGTGCTATTCTGATGCTTTTGATTGGTTTAAATTTGCGGTGCACCACGTCTGCCAATTAGGTTAATCCTCTTTGTCAGCGCGTTCATCGTCCCCTTTGTGTATTCGAGACCAATATTAAAAAAATTCATAACAAATTAGCTAGCCTGCTAGCTGCCTTTACCAGACACACTTGTATTTATGAACCCTTTCATAAAAAAAAATATCGCATTTTTTCTCCTTGAATAAGGTTGGTAATGTCAGATCTAACTTGCGATTTTATCACATTAACCCATTTTAATTTTGAGTGTCATTTGTAAAATCAGTGTTTACATTACTGCGTGATTTTCAGCTGAAACGTGACTAATGATTTGAAGGATGAAAATCCTCTGCAGTTTAGTTTATTTTCGAATAATATATTTTTCTCAAGGGCTTGAAACTTTTCTCTATAATGATCGATGTTTCCCTAACGTGCCACCTAGTGAACAAATCTCTCAATTAGTTTGTCCCATTTTGTCTTGCAAAATCGAGCTATCATCTAGTGAAGCACCCAAGTGTGTCACTGAATCTAAGCAGTGTTTTAGATGAAATGTAACTTTATTTAAAACAATAATAATAATAAAAAAAAAACAATACCATGGATTTTATGACACAGCTACAATGATGGAGTCTGTTTGGATTTGGCAGTATCTAATCTAGAATCTATTCTTTCTTCTGTTAGTGAGAAATAATTATTAGCCCTGTATGGTATAATGATTTCCCTTCACACATAGTGGTAAAAATATATATATATTATGCAGATTTTTACTATTTTTTTTATTATATCAGTAAGAAGAAAAAAAATTGCTTTTACTACATTATTATAATCTAGAATTGTGTTTTCTCTTAAATAAAACTAAAAATAATTATCTATTATTTTAAATAGATAATTTAGAAAGTTTTTCAAGGCATTGTTACTTGCCAGTGTGTCCTGTCATAGCTATGCAAAATTTTGATTTTGTAACAACAGTAAACATTTTTTTTGTTATAAGGTCTGGTTTTGTGATGGCTGTACTTTAAAATTAAATTAATATAATTTTAATTCAAGTGATGAAAGATTTTGAAATTCTAACAGTAAACTACTGTAAGGTCACACCTGCTTGGTATAAATGCTTGAAAATGATTTAGTTGAAAATATCCATTAGAAACTCAAAAGTAATCAAAAAGTAATCAGATGTAATCAGTTACTTTACTTTTCTAAAGTAATTGAAAAGGTACACTACTTATTACATTTTAAATAGGGTAATTTGTAATCTGTAATCTATTACATTTCCAAAGTAACCTCCCCAACACTGCTTTTGATTAACCTATTGATTAACTTGAGTGTGCTCCTTTTGTGTTAATTAGGCTAACTGACATGCTCCTCCCAAACTTTGTTAATAAAACATAATTTAATAGCAGCCATATGGTAAAGGACTGATTCGACAACATCTCTTATGGTGCGTTCACACCGCACACTTTGTCTGCGTCAGGCAACGCTCCCAACGCATCTAGTTTGACGCATGCACGTTGAAGCTTGCAACGCTTGTTTTTTGGTGCGTTCACACCGCACACGTCAGGCAAAGCTCCCAACGCATCTAGTTTGCACACTTCCCCTGAATAAACAATGGCAAACTAGTAGGGAGTGGACATTTTGGAAACTTCTCATGACCATGTTTCGCTAGCCAACGAAATGGGAAATAATTACGTTGAGAAATGATTTGATAACTTAGCGATCAGCGATCTTCATCCAAGCAAGTTCGTTTACATTCCTGTCTTTATACAACAACGAGGACGGATCAAACAATTCTCTGCGATTGCAGACGGCTACAATGAGCAATATATATACATATATATATATATATATATATATAATTAAATTGAAAATGATTTTTTTTCTGCTCCCGCTTCATTCAAGATACATGTGGTGACGTCGCTACAGTGAGGCGCTCTAATTGGTTGACGCACTGCGTCAAGTGCGTCAATTCCGTCAAAAGTTTAGCTAGCTGAACTTCTGCGTTGCTTGCGTTTGCTGCGTTGACGTTTGAAACGCAGGTAATGCTTGAAAAGTTGATGGATCCAATGCACACAACGCACCGCAGAGCCTCTGACGGACTCAACCATAGACTTTACATGTAATCTTGCCGCAACTGATGCTGACGTTTGGGGCAGTGTGAACGCACCATTAGACATCTCACGACAAGGTCTCTTAGGTATCTGTTACCATCATTTCAACAGCAGGTCCCCCAGTTCCCGTATATTGTGGGATGGTGATGTAGCCTGAACCCACTTTTCAACTGGGGTCATGCCAGGTGAATTTGAAGAAATTCACCATCATGTTCTTCAAACCACTACTTGAAAATTCTGGCAGTGTGGCGTGGTGCATTATCCTGTGGGTGATGGCCATCACCGACAAGGAACACAGCTGCCATGAATGAAAGCACTTCGTCCGCAAGAATGTTCAGATACATGACAGCTGTCAGGTTGTGCTATTGGGATAATTGGGCCTAAAGTGTTCCAAGAAAACACTGCCCACAGCATAACTGGCCTGTGTCCACCCAACAGTGCATTCAGATGCCATAGTCTCTGTTGATAATTGACGCATCAGAGCTCAGCCATCGAGGTGATGCACCAGGCCATTTTCTTTCAATTGTCCACGGATCTTGATGATCTTGGGCCCATTTTATGCATTCTTGCCTAGTATGGGGACCTGGCTAGGTCGGCTATGAAAGCCCATACACAGAAGGCTGTGATAAACTGTGGACTGTGACACATTGCCCTGGTCACCACTGTTGTAGCTGCTGGCGATTTGTACCACTGTGGCCCTTCGGTCATTGTGAACAGTGGATAGTCTCCGCTGCCCTCTGGCATCAATGAGCTGTGGGCGACACATGGCTGGATGATGATTTGTCGTTAGGCCATTTGTGCACCACTTGCAATGCATACTCACTGAAGCAGCACGTGAGAAACAACAGTTTCCAAGATTGAAACTGAGGCAGTGTACCATCACAACTTGTCCTTTATCAAACTCCAATAAATTCTCTACTGACCGAAAACCAGTCCTCGGGTGTTGTATATATACTGCTCTGTGAACTGCACTGGTACCATTTGGTTGCCAAGCATGCCCATTGCTCTAGGCTTGGGGTGGATTTAATGTAGTGGCTCATTGGTGTACATACTCCATGAGCTCGGGACGGCTCTGCTCTTAATGCCCTGCAAATAGGTGAGGAATGAGGAGAGAGGAGTCTTCCAGAGCAGTTGTGAGCGAGGATACACATGGTGTGACATCAGTGAGTGAGGATATTTCATATTTCTCATCTTGGATCAGGTGTTTAGAGGACTTTAGAGGCACTTATGTCAGCAGAAAAAGTAATGTTGTATGAGCAAGTTATTAAATTTTAATGAAAAATTACTAAAACTTTTTTTAATGTTATTTGAAATAATGTGCACTGATGAATCTTGCACAAAAAGGGCAGGAATGTGTTAAAGTATATATGGTATAATATAGTCATTTGGCATTCATGTTAAATTCAGCAGACCCCAGCAGAGACACACTGCAACAATATATGGATATTAGACTTTTTTTCCCCCCAACAAAATCACTCACTAGAGAATTGTGCTGCGAAAGAAAATGAAGCATCGTGGAAATCTTCCCGTTTCGTTCAGCTGAGGCTCGTATGAGGCAGGCTGAAGCTTGTGATAGAGCAGGTTAATATGAGGTGCAACAGCAGCCCGACAGACTAATATAAATCTAGTTGAGATGGGTAAACTGTGCCACTTTTTACATTTACATCGCAAACAAGGTTATAGTGAAATTTGAAATATTGCTCTTTTGAGCCTGCGGAAGCTTGTTTGGAATACGTTTGTAGGGAAAAAAAAAATCCTTTTTCATTTTTTTTTTTTTGAATTGTGGGCTTGTGTTTGCAAGCACTCGCTCTGATTTTTAGAAACAAATTTGGCCCTGACACCCCTGCCCTCGAGCTTTTCAATTCAGCAGTGTAATAGTATTTCCTGCCTTTGGAGGCAAAGCGCACTGGTACTATTAGTAGAGCCACTGACATTTACCCTACAGCGGCGGCCATTTGAAGAAAAAAAAATGTTTCATTTAATAATTCATGGCTAATATTCTTGACATAAAACACATTTGCCTGACATGTAGAAAAATACTTTAACAAGCATAAACTGTTTTCAGAATAGGCATTTCATTTGAAGCTGTATAAAATAATGTAATAAAATACTGTAATAAAGTTAAAAAGGGTTATCCTTTGTTTATTTAATTTCACCATTGTGTTGTTAATTAAGTTGGCTTGAGAAAGCCAATTTTCTGAAATGCTATTTAAACTTAGTTATTCTGAGACTAAAATTTCTGACTGCTCCTCCTCCTAGAGCTTTTTATCTATCTATCTATCTATCTATCTATCTATCTATCTATCTATCTATCTATCTATACTGTAAAAAGTTTTCACCAGTTTCAACTTAAAAACTTAAGTTTAGCAGGTGCCTTAAAATGTTAAGTTAAATCAACTTAAGTCATTTTAACTCACAAGTTAAATCAACAATTTTTTTATTGTAATAAGTTAAAATGACTTGTAGTTTTAAGTTGATTTAACTTAAAAACTTAAGGCAACTGCTGAACTAATCTGGTGAAAACTTTTTACAGTGTATCTATCTAGCTAAGCAACTGGAATCATGTTAGTGACATGCTAATCAGGCTAGAAATATGTTAACAACATGCTAATCATGCTAGAAACATGTTAACAACATGCTAATCATGCTAGAAACATGTTAACAACATTCTAATCATGCTAATGATGCTAACAACATGCCATCAACACACTACTGACATGCTAATCATGCTAGAAACATGCTGGCAACATGTTAATCATGTTAGAAACATGCTAGTCACTTGCTAATCATGCTAGCAACATGCTATCTATCCATTTATCCATCCATTAATCTATCAGACAGTATTGCCTTCAAAACATTCAAGCTTTAAGCTTTAAAACTATTTAAACTATTACAAACTATGTATTCTTTTGATCTTTTTTGGATTGAAAACCATAACATTTCGACAATTTCTAAAACTTTTAACCTTTTTCACACTTTCTGATCAGGCTTTGTCAAGGCAACTTAAAGTTTGTCTTGAGAAACTTGTTTTTTCTAGTTGCTGTTTGCTCTCTAGATCCTCATATTACCAGAATTATTTCTCTGAATTGTTTCTGAATAGGGTGCTCAAAAATGTGACCCTGGACCACAAAAACAATCATAAGGATACATTTTTTGAAATTGAGATTTATACATCATCTGAAAGCTGAATAAAGTAAATAAGCTTTCCATTGATTTATAGTTTGTTAGGATAGGAGAAAATTTGGCCGAGATACCATTTGAAAATCTGGAATCTGAGGGTGCAAAAAAATAAAAATATTGAGAAACTCACCTTAGAAGTTGTCCAAATTAAGTTATTACCAATGCATATTACTAATCATTTTTTTTTATATATTTATGATAGGAAATTTACTTAATATCCTAATGATTTTTGGCATAAAAGAAAAATGTATAATTTTGACTATTGTTGGCTATTGCTACAAATATTCCTGTGTTCCCTAGTTTTGTGGTCCAGGGTCAAATATTGTTGCTAAATCCGGTCTCACTTTATTTGAAGGTCCAAATCTCGTTATTAACAAACCATCAACTTCAACTTCTGCCTCAAGAAACTCCTATTTTGCTGCTTATTAATAGTAAGGTAGTTAAGTTTAGGTATTGGGTAGGATTAGAAATGTAGAAATTGTCATGCAAAATATGTGCTTTGCATGTACTAATAAACAGCCAGTGTGTAAATAATAGGCATGCTAATAGCAACTAGTAAATAGTAAAAATGGTCCCTATACTAAAGTGTTAAACTCCAACCTTTAGTTCATCTTTTCTTGTAATATTCATAGAGCTCACTATATTAACTAACTTGAATAAAATATTTCACCTTCTCATTAAATGCTCTTTGAATATAACACACAAGTCTTATACTACTTTTACAATAATCATTTTTGGAGTTTGACTTTATTCAGTTTCACTGTATGAATTTTCCAAGGAAAGAAAGAAATTGGGTAAAACTTAACTATTCCATTGTAACTTTTTCCCCCCTTAGTGTAATAAGACAATACGAGACAAAGATTGAGGAAAAGCAGAAGAAAACACTCATTATAAAAACTTTATTTTGAATAAAACATATGGAACCTCATACATGTAGTGTGTTCGGTCTTATCGCTCATCTCGGGTCAGAACAGCACGGCATCGGTGACGGTGACTTCACTAGGTCAGAATCAGCTTCAGAACAATGTTTCGCAGGTGTTACAGTAATGTTAAAATCTAACACTTCACTGAAGGTAGCACACCACAAATACACCATGTAGAAAAATCAAAGAACTGCTGGGAAAACAAGGGAAAAAGCACAATGTAGTTACTCGCGTAGCAAGTGCAACTTTACGGAATGACCGTTGGGGCGATTTCCTTAAGTTTTGTTTTTGGAAACGGAGCGTGAAATCAATCGACAGTCACATCAATGAATGATTGACAATGTCTGAGGTAGCAAGGCAATCATGGCTTTCTCTAATTTTATTTCTTTTTAACATTTATTTATAAAACTATACTACACAAAGATAAATCATCTTGGGCCAAACGTCCTAAAAATCCATGTTTCCTACATTTGTCTTTTATAATATAATCTTTCTACACGATTTTGAGAAATACGGCATCTCTCGGCCACTCGTCTCTCCTGGAATGGATGCTTTATAGGCACAAAAGGGTGTTTTCGACGCATTCGAACGTTTGTGTTGTAGATCATCTGTGCGTGCGCTCTAGAAATGCAGTGAGGGTTTGAATGCGCCGCTGCCGCGGCACAAACTGTCGAAACGATGCTTTAAAGGGAGAGTTCACGGCAAACACTGTCAAAACAGGCTAAAACTTGAACAGAACAATGCTGGGGGCAACATGCGTTAACAGTTTAGCATTACGAGACCGATTCGGCTTCATATCCACTGATGTTCACGACGTTTTCCCACTAAACTAATAACCACGTCTGTAGAAAGACAACGTGCCGACTTGAACAGCAACTGATGTGAGCTGCGTGTGAGATATGTGGTTCCTTGGTGAACATAGAAATAAAAGCATACAGGTTACATGATAAATGGCCCCCATAACCCTAAATAATCATCCGAGTATTAAAACAATGGGCAGATACACCTCACGTACAATATACATGTTGATCAAATGTACAGTTGCATAGTACAGACAGACGCAGTAGTAATAGCCATTGAATGATCTGTGTGGTCCTGTTCCAGAGTCTTTGGGTTCGAGGACAAATGCCTCTGTCTAGGGAACAGCCGGGAATCTGCATCTCTGGAATGGGAATCTTCTTGTCATGTCGAGTAGAGACTGCTCTTCACACCCGCAAGATTTCCAAAGGGATGTTCTGCTGAAAACCTTCACATCACCTGGACACAAACATTCATATAATGTATAAGTGTCTATAATACATAAACTCAACTGAATTATAGGAATCAACAATGCTGACCAATTATGAAATTATGTATTTTTAAAGGAACACTCCACTTTGTTTGGAAATAGGCTCATTCTCCAACTCTCCCCGAGTTAATAAGTTGAGTTTTACATTTTTGAAATCCATTCAGCCATTTTCCTGTTCTGGCGATATCACTTTTAGCATAGCTTAGCATAGATCATTGAATCCTATCAGACCAGTAGAATCACGTTCAAAAATGACCAATGAGTTTCGGTATTTGTCCTATTTGAAACTGGTCTGCAGTTATATTGTGTACTAAGAAGAAAATGCAGTAAGAAAATGTAAAGATGTGATTTTCTAGGCCGATAAGATTAGGAACTACATTTCCATTCCGGCATAATATTCAAGGAAGTTTGCTGCCGTAATATGGATGGAGCAGGCCCAGTAATATCACGCAGAGCCTGAAATTAGTTCCCAGCTAGGTAACTTCCAACGAGGAAAGCTCCCTGTGCAGCGATGTGCTGTATGTTATTACTGCGCTTGCTTCGGCCATGTTATGGCAACAAATTTCCTTGACTATAACGCCGGAATGGGAGTGTAGTTCCTAATCTTATCGGCCTAGAAAATCGCACTTTTACATTTTCCGCCGGTCTTAGTACACGATAAACCTTTTCCTTTTGTGTGGAGTGTTCGGTGAGTTCCGTCACAAAAAAAAAAAAAAATGTCATTCCAATCAGACCAAACAGGTTGTGAATGTATCGCTATGCCTTTAGGTTCGGTATCTTTAGATTTGCTGTCAAAAAAGCCAGTGTGAATGCTAAGCGGACCAGGACCAAATGTATCATTTTCTGTTTTGATCCAGATTAAATGAACCAAAGGAACTAAACTACAAGTGTGAACACACCCTAAAATAATAATAATAAAAAAAAAAACTTATTTAAAATCTACAAGTAAGAAAGTTCAATTTGTAACTTGTAAAACTTTGCAAGAATGCAAGTATAAACACACCAAGGCTGTAAAAAAAACAGAATAGTCAATAGAAGAGTTTGTGATGATGTTAAATGTCTCGTTGAGCCACAACTTGAAAATATCTCGAGTTTGTTACCCATAGACCATATTTTAGACCTTTAACCAAAAACTATTCAAAATCCCCAAAAATAGCTAATTGGTTTCCTGCAGCACTCTATGGCTTTCCAGAGTTACAAAGCACAGTAACAGTTCATTTTAATTTAGGCATAATTAAAGTAATGCCTTGATTGAGTAACTATTAATACAGTAAGTGAATCATTTTAATTTTTTAAATGTCACAAGTTGTAGGCTGTTTTGTGAGTCATAATGTAATAGCACTTTATAACTGTCAAACAAACCAAAATTAATAATAATAAATTAGTACCAGTTTTTTTTAATGAAAGCTTTCCTAAATACACTATTAAAAAGGGTTTCTGCAAGTCTTTAAAAAGATTTAAATTTAGTTGTATCAGATGTAAGGTCATAGAAAGTATTAAATGGTACAAGAAAGTCTTAATTATGATTTCCGGAGGTCTTTGATTTGGGGACGGACAGACTAGAATTGCGATATAGCTTAACGTAATGACTGAAATTCAAAAAGCTCTGATTTTATCGAATAAATGCAAGCGCTGCATATTTCAAAGTTGGGTGTTATGCTGCTTTGTGTACAGTCGCCACCTACTGGCAGAGAATTATTTAATATTTTTCATCAGCCTGTTTTTGTTCAGACCAATGTGAAAATCTACCCATATTTTTATGCAGCAAACACCAAGTAGTAAAATTCGAACCGGTGGATCGACAAGAAGCTAATGCATTTATATTTAATAATGCAGATATATTTATATGCTTTAAATTAATATCATATTTGATACTTTTGACTCTTTTGATATTTTCTCTTAAAAATGGTTTAAAGGCTGCAATGTAATGGTTACCATTTTATAAAACTTTTTGTTTTGTGAAAACCTGCATCTGAACTATAAATCATGCCTTTTACAGTCATTTTACAGTTTAATTACCATAGATATTGCCCTACCACACTCATGTGGTATTTATTTTACTTGTGCAGCTCTTTAAACCTGCAAATGCTCTGTAAAAATAAAGATTCTAAACTGGCATCAATGGTTCCACATGGTTTAACATCCATGAAACCTTTCAGTTTGACAAAAGGCTTTTTATAGATAGGGGAATCCATAATGGTTCTATGGCACCGCTGCGCAAAAGAAGAAAACCCTTTTGGAAACTTTTTTTTAAGAGTGTAAGAACTGATTCTCAATTCCCTATGCCTTTGACTATGCAAATGCTTCATACCCAACCTTTTCAAATAAAACCAGTCAATAAATCAACACAGAAACATGACATATGGAGATGTCAATCTATTGGCTGTGATGGATCTTCTCATACAAGCTCATCACTAAGATGTTTACATCCAGTGATGACTCGTAAAAACAAACACCAGTTAAAAATTAATATCTCATTAACAGAAACATGATTGATAATGTTTCCATCCGAGCTGGTGCACGCAAAGTAATGGAGCAGGGAACAAAAATGTCCCGTGTTTTGAGACTCATTTGTAACAGGATAAGAAAACAGGTGGGGATTGTTGGTAAAATGGTGTTGCAGACTTTTCTTTTCACTTCGTGGTCAGTATGAATTACGGTGGAGTGTTTTTACTGTAACGTGTAGAAGACTTACCTTGGGTCTAGAGGACACACTTGATGCTACAGGACACAGAAGGGAAAGACAAAAAGAGAGACACAATTAGGACAAAAAACAGGTTTCCTAACCAAGACAGTCCTGACAAGAACAACACATGCAGACTCTCCACAATGGCCAAACTTTTAATTCAAAGCGTTCAAGCTCAGACTCATGGGATTGCTCTTCTGAACACTGAGCGAAGCACTTTAATGAACTCTACAGGGAGACGACAGCAAACAAGAGTGAGACTCCCAACACTCATATCACCTGTGCCTCTGTCCTTCATTAAAACGCACCCATCAAATAAAGAACATGGAAAGGGCCTCATATCTTCTCCCAGACCGAATCTCCCCACACACCAGGGCCCAATGCAGTGAAACGACAATGTGCCAAGATCAATATTTTACAGAGTTTCTAGCTAACAATGAGAGCCAAAGCCTAGGCGGAATTCAAAATTAAGTTCAACAATAACAATAAAGTCTTATCAGTAGCTTCGAGGTAATAAAAACACTCGTTTAAGTCGAGCCATTCCATAAAACAGAGTCTCTAAAGGCTTCACTATGCGACTTTCTTTCAAACAACAGCGATTACAAACATAATTCACAATCAAAGCTCTCAGACTGCAGGAATGGGGGCGTTCTCAAAGGCAGACGAGTGCCGGATCTGGCAAACTGACAGTTGTAAGATGAGGCTGCTGCAGTCCTAGCTGAGGGAGTCTGGGAAGGCAGTGAACTGAGGTTTAAACTAAGGGAGAGGCAACCAGATTGGAATGGATTTTTGTCTAAAATCGAGCAAAAAAATAAAAAATAAAACTTGTGCAGCAATGATTTACTAGAAGAAACTCCATTTCAATTAATGAAAATAGTACAATGCTGCCATCTAAGACATTTCTTGAATTGTAAAGGATTTCTATTGTTGCAGGGCAAAATCAGTGTTTGATTGGCATTAGCAATTATCTTAAAGAATTAGAAAAATAGTGGTGTGTGTATAGATTGATAAATTAAAGAAAGTATGAACAGGACAGGTGACATACAGTCATACAGTGAGGGTAAAGATTATTTTATCCCCTGCTGATTTTGTATGTTTGAAATTATCAGTCTATAATTTTAATGGTAGGCTTATTTGAACAGTGAGAGACAGAATAACAAAAAAATAAAAAATTAGGAAAATGCATTTCAAAAAATTTATTTGCATTTTAATGAGCGAAATAAGTATTTGATCCCCTATCAATCAGCAAGATTTCTGTCTCCCAGGTGTCTTCGTATACAGGAAACAAGCTGAGATTAGGAGCACTCTCTTATAGGGTAAGTACTCCCTCGGTCTTGGGCTCCATGCAAGATCTCACCTCATGGAGTTTTAGTGATCATGAGAACGGTGAGGAATCGGCCCAGAACTACACAGAAGAATCTTGTCAATGATCTCAAGGCAGCTGGGACCATAGTCACCAAGATAACAATTGGTAACAAAAGGCTGAAATCCTGCAGCACCCACAAGGTCCCCCTGCTCAAGAAAGCCCTTGTACAAGCCATGTCTAAAGTCTGCCAATGAACATCTGAATGATTCAGAGGAGAAATGGGTGAAAGCGTTGTGGTCAGATGAGACCAAAATCAAGATCTTTGGGATCAACTCAATGCGCCGTGTTTGGAGGAGGAGGAATGCTGCCTATGACCCCAAGAACACCATCCCCACTGTCAAACATGGAGGTGGAAACATGCTTTGGGGGTGTTTTTCTGCTAAGGGGACAGGGCAACTGCACCGCAACAAAGGGACAGGGCCATGTACTATCAAATCTTGGGTGAGAACCTTGTTCCCTCAGCCAGGGCATTGGTTGTGGATGGGTATTCCAGCATGACAATGACCTAAAACACACGGCCAAGGCAACAAAGGAGTGGCTCAAGAAGAACCACATTAAGGTCCTGGAGTGGCCTAGCCAATCTCCAGACCTTAATCCCATAAAAAAAAAATTTGTGTGGAGGGAGCTGATGGTTCGAGTTGCCAAACGTCAGCCTTGAAACCTTAATGACTTGGAAAGGATCTCCAAAGAGGAGTGAGACAAAATCCCTGAGATGTGTGCAAACCTGGTGGCCAACTACAAGAAACGTCTGACCTCTGTGATTGCCAAGGATTTTGCCACCAAAGTCATGTTTTGTGAGGGGTCAAATACTTATTTCACTCATTAAAATGTGTTTTTTTTTGGGATTTGTTATTATTCTGTCTTTAAAACTATAGACTGATCATTTCTTTGTCAGTGGGCAAACATACAAAATCAGCAGGGGTTCAAAAAAAAAAATTCCCTCACTGTACTGTCCATCCTAAATACTAGGGCTGGTCTGTAATACAGTGCAATGCATCACATAATTGGATGGCATCTTCAAGCACGCATGGCTGCTTCTGCGTAACACATTGTTTGTCAACTGTCAATTTGAGATGTCTTACAGGTCGCCTGTCACAATGCCTGGTAGATGAGGCAAAATTACCCATCACTGCACAAAAAATACCAGCATTTGGATGGTGGCAGGTGTTAATTTCATACTTGAGTCTATTTCGACTTGTACCGGAAAAGAATGTGGGTAATGAAACAATAAAACAAATGAGATGTACATGATGTAAGATGTTAGAGGAAATTCTGAGCTATTTTATGGTTTAAAAATGTCACTATTGCACAACGAAGTGTCAGCAGCACCTCATAATTTATGTTATTTTGCATGGATTTATCCTACGCGAAGGCGCTGTCTCATAATTATTCATGACATCACGTCACATTGTCCTGAGACGAGAGCTTCAAACGCTCAGCAGGCACTTCAGCGAGTTGATACCTTACAGAAACACTTGAAAGCATCGAGTGTGCGTCCTCCCTTGTGATACTGATGGAGCGACAGGCTTTCAATCAACCGGCTGCTTTGAAATGTTTGAGGGCAATAAGCAGTTATCGTGCGAGAGTTTCGAGATTCATTAAGCGGTGGACTGAGACAATCTGACATGGACACAAACACCATTAAAATACTTTCACAGAGTCAACATCAAGGAATCAAGTCATTCATTTTTTTGGTGCAAATGAAACAACTTGCATTTATCTGTGTGTTAAAGTGTGTGTATTTGTGTAATGCAATGTGAACTTGCATAATAAAGGGCATTTTGTTGAGCGCAATTATGAATAGCAGCATGCATTTATGAGAACCTTTGATGCCATTAAAGCAAAATAAAAGATGATAAAATAAAAAAAAATAAATAAAAAAATGGAGGGTTTCATGACACTTTACCTAAATGTAAAAATGACTGCAGCTAATGCAAAGATGCAAACGCAAACAGTGCACCAACAATGGCCTGTTAGTATGTTCCAGTTCTACAGTAGCTTACTGGTGAAGTACATACTTTTAGTATGTAGTAGAGTATGCATGTGTTTTTCAGCAGGCTTGGTTCTGGAAGTATTTTTCTCATTTATTTTGTTCATATGCATTTAACAAACAGTTTTAAGCAATAAACCAAATAAACCATCTCCAAGATAAATCCAGCCTAAGGTAGTGAGCTGGTCTATGATTCTGACAAGTCAGATGGGTCTGATTAGATGTTTTAGAGGGGTTTTGGGAATTTGCCAGCTTATACTATACTGGGGGACAAACTATGCTAGTTTAAACAAGACTAGTGAACTACCTTAGGCTGGTAAAAGCTGTTTTTCCCAGAATGCAATGACGTAAGGCTTATACATGATTTTAACAATGCATTAGTAAATGCTGAAATTAACAAACTAAGATTAATAAATGCTGTAGAAGTACTGTATTCTTAGTTCTTGTTGGCTAATGCAGTTAACTAATGAACCTTATCGTAAGGTGTTACCAAAACTCAATAACGCAATAGTATATACATATTATATGGGACCAATATAAAATTACTGACTCTAAATAATTTATGTGTGGCCCACAGACCACAAAATATGGGTTAATTTTTTGAAATTTAGATTTATACATCATCTGAAAGCTAAATAAATAAGCATTCAATTGATGTATGGTTTGTTAGGATAGGACACTATTTGGCCAAGATGCAACTATTTAAAAATCTGGAATCAGAGGGTGCAAAAAAAAAAAAAAAAAAAAAAACACATATTGAGCAAATCACCTTTTTAAATTTAAATTTGTCCAAATAAAGTTCTTAGCAATGCATATTACTAATCAAAAATTAAGTTTTTATATATTTACGATAGGAAGTTTACAAAATATCTTCATGGAACATGATCTTTACTTAATATCCTAAGAATTTTGGAATTAAAAAAAAACAAAACAATTCTGACCCATACAATGTATTTTTGGCTATTGCTACAAATATACCCGTGCCACTTAAGACTAGTTTTGTGCAAGATTTAATTATGTTATTCATGGGCAATTGCATGGTTACTGTTTAGCAATTCCCATTTCCATTTTTCAGTTTTCTGATTGGAGGGTGGATCTCTTCTCGGGATTATGGTTAGTGTAATATCTCACAGGAAATTTTGCATTTAAACTACTTGGCAGAAATTTCTCTTTTCATTCAGCAGCGGTTTCTCTATGAAGCAAAATTGAATGGGATTTCACTTCCAGACCCCGACTGTTGCGCACTACTGGGATGCAGCCAAAGACTTCACTGCACACTGGGAAATAAAGGAAGGAAGGAGGTCAAAAAGAAGACAGCTGAGTATTAGCTGACATGCTGAGAGATAGATTGAGAGCGGGAAAGTCAGAGCGTTAGACTTACGAGAGCATGCAGGAAAACTGTGGTTAATCTGTTCCACAACCTCAGCCAGATCAGAGTTACTGTTAGCACACTGATGGAAAAACTCATCTGAGGACACAGAATACACTCAACAGATTATTACGGAAAGAAGTCAATCAGAGCCCACAGTATAATCACCCAGCATTGTGTGCGCATGCATCCATACCTGGGAACTCAGCCTGTCCTGCTGGATCCTGATGGAGAGAGCCGGAAGAGGACGTGCCATTTAACTCAGGCTAGACAGAGAGAGAGGCATGGTTTAAAATCAACATAAACCCTACAAAATTTGTTACCCTGGACCACAAAATCAGTCTTAAGTAGCACGGGTATATTTGTAGCAATAGCCAAACATTGAATGGGGTCAAAATTTGCGTTTTTTTCTTTTATGCCAAAAATCGTTAGGATATTAATTAGAAATTTTACACATTTCCTACCATAAATATATCAAAACTTATTTTTTGATTAGTATTATGCATTGCTAAGAACAGGGTTCGTAAAGATACTGTAAAATAAAATTCCAGGACTTTCAAGGAATTTTAAAGCACTACTTTTTTGATTTTCAAGGACTTTAATCAAAGATCTCACTTATGGTTTTATGTTTTCAACTGTTTAATAAAAAAAAAAAAAAAAAAAAAAAAAAGATTTGCAAAACCGCTCTTGAAGTCCCGATCTGAATCAAATGATTCACAATACGTGATTTAAAGCCTTGATCTGAATCAAATGATTCATGATACGTGATTTAAAGCCCTGATCTGAATTAAATGATTCATGATACGTGATTTAAAGCCCCGATCTAAATCAAATGATTCTCGATACATAATTTAAAGCCCTGATCTGAATCAAATGATTCACGATACGTGATTTAAAGCCCCAATCTAAATCAAATGATTCTCGATACATAATTTAAAGCCCTGATCTGAATCAAATGATTCACGATACGTGATTTAAAGCCCCAATCTAAATCAAATGATTCTCGATACATAATTTAAAGCCCCGATCTAAATCAAATTATTCACGATATGTGATTTGAAGCCCCGATCTGAATCAAATGACTCTCGATACGCAATTTAAAGCCCCAAACTGAATCAAATGATTCTCGATACATAATTTAAAGCCCCGATCTGAATCAAATGATTCACGATACGTGATTTAAAGCCCCGAACTGAATCAAATGATTCTCGATACATAATTTAAAGCCCTGGTCTGAATCAAATGATTCACGATACGTGATTTAATTGTTTTGGTTCATCTATTCCTCATTTTGCGTCCTCAGCCAAGTTTACACGACACTGACAGTACTATTAATGGTTTAGTTCGATAGTTTTAATTCAAGTACTTCAAGCACTTTAAGCACCTTGTACAAACCCTGTAAGAACTTCATTTAGACAAATTTAAAGGCAATTTTCTCAATATTTAGATTTTTTTGCACTCTTTGATTCCAGATTTTTAAATACTGGTTTCTCGGCCAAATATTGTCCTATTCGAACAAACTATACATCGTTGGAAAGATCATTTATTCAGGTTTTCAAATTGAGATGATATATAAATCTGAATTTAAAAAGATTGACCATTATGATTGGATTTGTGGTCCAGGGTCACATATTATTAGTACTTCCTCCTAGTAAGAAATGCACACAGAGATTTATTTGGCATGTGCAAAGAGGTCATTACTGCTTATAGTCTTCCTGTAGGTGAAAGCCAAGTGGCCAGAAATGTCAGGCTGGAATGGCAGTCTTGTTTACCTTCTTGGATATGGAGTTATATTGTGTTTATTTAGCTAAGAGCCTTTGACAAGACCATCTGGCTAAACCGAGGCCCGGTGCGGTGAGTCAGGCCCTCAGGAGACCCAATAAATTACTGTTACTCTAAATCAGGGCTCATTGAACGCCTGCGTTTGATTCACGGCACTATTGGCGGCTGTTGGACTCGCTGGCATTGCCCGTTAGACCATGAAGCTCATTGACGGATGGAACAATAGCAGTTTATATACAGTGAGGTAGAGCTGGAACTGAAGCTGAGACAGGTGAATGTTAGTCTCAGCTTAACATTTCAGGGACGGTTCAGGGACAGGCTGATGCATAAAAAAAAAAAAAAGCGGTACTGCCTAAGAGGACAGTTCTTGGCCAGAATAAGATGCTAAGCCTCAGTTCCAATAATCAAAAGGCTACACAAGAACACAGCACTGCAGGGGTGACATATGCTTGTTGGCCAACCTAAATATTAGATCACTATGGTTTATACTAAAAAAAAAACAAAAAAAAAAACAGGATTTTTCAAATGGGTTTTGGATTATTACAGAAGACAAGGGGCTTTATTTTAACTATTTAAGCAGTGTTGGGGTTAGTTACTCAAAAAAGTAATATATTACATATTACATATTACTCTCAAAAATAGTAATGCCTTACTTTACTTTATTACTCCCTGGAGAAAGTAACTAGTTATATTACTAGTTATATTACTAGTTACATTTTTTTTTTCTTACACAAAAAAATGTTATTCTGAACAAAAAAGCATGACCTATACTGCGTGCATCCAGTGCATACGCGATCTCATAAAGCTCTTATAACAATGGATATTATGCACAATTAATCTTTCATAAAGGTCTACGTGTGTTGTGATTAGTAAGCACGCAATATTCAGCACTGTTCAAAACTTTTGAGCAGTGAGTGAATTCTATCTTAAACACCATTGATTGGCGATGCGTTCCAAAAATCAGCAGATGGCTACATTGCTCATGTTGCAAAACAAGTTTTAAATCGAAACTGCCTATTCTTGCTCTTTCTAATCATATATGTTGTTCTTGCTGTTTTTGTGCAATAGATGAATAACATTATTATTATTTTTTTAGATATTTTATGTTTAGATATTTCTATATTGCGGGAGTCCCGCGAATCATTTTATTTTCCCGCATCCCACACACACACACACACACACACACACACACACACACACACACACACACACACACACACACACACGAGTCTCTACCCGCCCGCACCAGCACACGCACTTGTCCATCAAGTTTTGTCCCGCGCCGCACTCTGTTGCGTTGGGTCCCGCTGGTTTGCAGGTCTCTATTTGCAAGTGCCGCTCTGCTGCTGGCTGCCGGGTGTCGACCAATCGGTGATGGTAATTTAATGATACCTCGTGCCAAACCCAGACCAATCACTGTTCAATTCACGCCCCCCTCCCCTTCCCTTCTGTTCTCTGTGTTGTCGTGTGCCTATGGCCTTGAGTGTGATGAAGGTGCTACTGGCAAATGTAACGCAAGTAACTAGCTCGGGAAAACTGTAATAATATTACAATTTTCAGACGAGTAATGCCTTACACTACTAGTTACTGAAAAAAGTAATATTATTACAGTAACGCGTTACAAAGTAACGCGTTACACCCAACACTGTATTTAAGCACATGGCGCAGGCACACTTAGAGCATGTCCAAATCCAAAATCCATCTTTTGCTAGTTTGACGACGGAAAAAATCCGTCATGGGTGTTTTAGGCATAGCCTACAATAAACCAATCAAAGTCTAATCTCCTATTTACGTCAAAGGCCAGTTGCATTTGCACCATAGTGAATTCGCTTTTTACATGGCGGAATTTGCCAGAGAGGAAACAGACCTTCTCGCATGCAAGGTTAAAGCCTATAGGTGCATATTACTAACTAAATAAAAAAAATAAAAAAATACTGCACCATTGACTTGGCCCAATGGCAACACGCCAACAATGTGGTTTTCTGACCAGCATGCCCATGGGTGAACAGATGGGTGCAAGTGCATTTACTATTTAACCCTTTAAATGCATACCTCGGGTCTTTAGTGACCCGGGACATCATTCCCTACCCTCTCCCTATTTTTTTTTTTAAGTTTGATGTCAACTTTCTTAGTACTTTCTTAATTTATTCATTACAAACAATACAACAAGAAAAAAATAAAAAATATATAAAAGAATATCTAAAAAGCATATAGGGTCGCAAGAGACCCAAGGTGTGTAATAGTGTAAGTATATTTTTCGTGCACAAAAACTTACTTAATATGTGCAATTCACCTTTATTCCTCGAGGTGACACTGTTTGATGGACAATAATGACGTGATGTTTCACTTGTAATTATCGTAGGCATAAAACAAAAGAATATCATCAGCACAAATTTAACTGGTTTGAATGGCTTTACAGCAGAGCAATTACTGTATGCAATAAAATATCAACGGCACTGTCATTTGATGGTAGATGTGGTGAATAAACTGCCAGTGATCAAAAAATTTACTTTGATTGAATATGAGCCAGATGCTGAATGCACAGTGGTAGAGCGCTCTGAAGATGATGCCGATGGTACAATCATCTGCTGAAACTGAACCCTTTTAAGTTACAAAAGGTAACGAAATATGCTTTAATTTATTTTCTGTAAATGTTCTGGATAATTTTTGCTATTGCAGAAGTTAGAGATCCATCTGTGCTGGATATATAGGTCCACTAAAGACCCAAATATGTAACAATGATTGGTGAAACATTCATGCATTTAAGGGTTAAACAACATGGAGCTAGACATTAAAATGATAACTGTGTCAGGCTGAAACTAGCAAAAAACAATTGCATCGTGCCTGGCCAGGGTTGCCAGGTTTTCACAAGAAACCCCACCCAAAAAAACAAAAACAAAAACATGTTGGCTTAAAATACACATTTTTTTGGCATTTTTTCACATTCCATGGGATAAATATCGCTTCAACCTGCGGGCATGAAAAACAACTCATGGCAACAGGGCACACACTTCCTTTCAAGCCACCCCAAACACAACAAACTCATGCAGAAACATGGCTTGTTGTG
>NC_133378.1:12617247-12682806 GCF_049309525.1 Garra rufa
TTGAGTTATGACTGTTGGATGCTTGGCTGGTTCTTTTATGTTCTGGCTTTGAAAAGCAATGAAGGAAAGTGAACCCAAAGGGGCCCACATCCAAATTCAGCCTATTGTTAGAAAGCTACAGAACAGCCCACTGCCAAACACAAACTAAACAGATGCAAATCATAACCTGAGCAATTACAGTGAAGCTCTTCCACTGAATTATTGTAACCGTAACATTAATTAAATTAGAAGCAAAATCATTATTTTTTGTATGAATAGGTGAAATTGGATTGTACAATGTGGCAGCTCTGGTCCCACCTTCTAAACAAAACAGACAATGTGTCACTGCAGCTTATGTTAGAAGCTCTAGGGCCCATAAAATCAGTGCCCTGGGACTTCATTCACACCTAGCTGAATATTCGGTGTGATAAACATTTTAATTTGAATGAGCGGCTGGTGATGCATGTTTAGACTGACACAAACATTTGCATGACTGCATTAAAACTGACTACATTTTCATTTTATTCAGCCTTTCTGATGTATTGCACATTGGCTGGACCAACCAAATCCGTGACCATGGACTACAAAACTGTAAGTAGCACGGGTATATTTATAGCAATAGCCAAAATTTTTTTTTTTTATGTCAAAAATCATTAGGATATTAAGTAAAGATCATGTTCCATGAAGATATTTTGTACATTTCCTACCATTAATATATCAAAACTTAATTTTTGATTAGTAATATGCATTGCTAAGAACTTCATTTGGACAACTTTAAAGGCAATTTTCTCAATATTTTGCACACTCAGAAACCATACATCAATGGAAAGCTTATGTATTCTCACATTTAAAAATGGACCCTTATGACCCTTATGTTTTGGTGCAAAAAAAATTTAAACACTGAGAAAATCGTCTTTAAAGTTGTACAGAAGAAGTTCTTAGCAATGCATATTACTAAATTAAAAATTAAGTTTTGACATATTTATGGTAGGAAATTTACAAAATATATCTTTATGGAATATGATCTTTACTTAATATCCAAATGATTTTTGGTGATAATTTTGACCCATATATCCCCATGCTTCTTGAGACTGGTTTTGTGGTCCAGGGTAACACACACACACACACACACACACACACATATATATATATATATATATATATAAAAATGTATGGTTGGTCCAGCCAATGTACATCAGGAAGACCGATATATATATTTATTCATTGGAAAGTTTAAGTCGGATTCAAATATATTCAAAAACATCACTGATGTGTGAGTTTGGCCAGCACTTTTTGAGATTTTAGTATTTCTCGATTCAAGCTGACTAGAGTTGGTCTCGCTTAACCAAAATATTTGCCTGGAGGCATCACAAATATTGCCACTGAGTGAACTGACTTTCCTTGAATGAGATTTTACAGCAGATCGATCAGCTTAAAGATCACAGCTAGACTTTACAAGTCTCCACTTGCTCATTTGTTTTGTTTAAAACAGTGGTTTGTAACTTCTAATTAAACATTCGTCAAATGAAGACATTTCACACCAAATTTTCACGAAGATCAATGCAGAATCTCTGAAAAAAATCAGCAGGTTTAACAGATCATTTGGGTTGATAGTCTTATAGCTGGCATGAAACGAAAGCTGCAATCGTCTTTTCTTTATCTATTGTGATACTGTCTGTAATTCTGAGTGAAACTTCTTGAAAGGACTTGACTTTTTCCAACAGAAATTGATTGGATCAGAGGATCATTGATCAATTGCTGTGATCTGATGTGAGTGACAGGTTGTTGAAAGGAAGGGATCATTGTGCAAAAAAAAGAAGAACTTGTCAGTTTTGATTAATGTTGACTTCATAGTGGACGTGAAGTATCTGTAACCTACCGCTGCTCCTCCTCCAGTCGCGCAATGATTCGTTCCAGCTCTCCTCGCTCTTCCCTCTCCACAGCCTGCAGGATCTGGGCGGGGCTCTGAAGCAGGAAGGAGGGGCTGTGAGTGTTGTGGGCGGGGCTCCTGTTGATGTGGGCGGGGGTTTGAGGCTGGCTAAAGGATGAACCCTCCCCTCCCAAAGTCTGACAGTACTGCAGGATTAAAGCGTGCTCCTCATCCCTATAAAACGAGAAAAAATGAGTTAGAAACAATACATTTTTACATTCTGCAACATAGTTGTGTAAAACTTGGCACCATGAGTTTAAGATATCCCTGCCCGTTTTATCCACTAGTAAAATAAGGAAATTGCGTTTGCTTGGAAAAGTTAAAGCTAGTGCTGTCAAGCGATTGACATTAATTACATGATTTGCTGAGAAATTTTGGGCTCCCAAAAGATAAAGCCATTATTATTGTGTAAAATGAGAAAAGCATTAAATAGACATTACAATAAGTAGCTTTAGAAAGAAATATTTAGATTTAAAAAATATTTAAAAAACTGAATTTTGTTTTGAAATAATGAAATGATACTTCCAATATGAAACTAAAACCACAAGTAGTGGCGGTAAATCACTGACTTTATGAGTGAATCATTCAGCCATTTAAATTTAGAAATTAAGAAGCAAATGACTGTTTTTTATGAATGAGTCATTGAATCATTGACTCACTCAATTTATTAAAATACATTAATTTATAAAAATGTCTCAGATAGGCACAACATTTCTGCTACATGGCTTTGTTTGGTACTATTTTTGTTTGCAAAACAGACAAAATTGTGCCTAAAATGTTTACTGAACTGTGATTCTTAGAAGAAAAAAAAATCTTAATGTCTTAAATGTTTCAAATAATTTTGGCAACACTTTATAAGTTTATTATTTTATAATAGTCATTCTGCATAAAAAAAGATATCTTTTAATCTTAATGATCCTAAAAGATGTTTTAATCTAAGTGTACATTAGGGTACAATATTTTAAAAAACATTAGTTAAGTACAATGTAACCAGGATTGCAAAAATGTGGAAAATTTCCAGTAAATTTCAGAAACATTCCAGAATTTTTTGAAGCTTTCCAGGATTTTTTTTTTTTTCATTTTCCTGGGATTTTTGAAAAGGTCCCGGAAATTTACCAAAAATGTTCCACCCCTTTGCAACCCTAATTGTAACTGATGCTAAACAATAAAAACTTTAAAACAATAAAAGTCTAACTGTAAATTAATATTAAAAAATAAGAAAATAAAATGACAAAGTAATAAAAACAAACTTACAATGATTTTTTATGCAAAATGAACACTTCTTATTTTAGTCTAGGTATTGATTCTTGTTACAAAAAAATATTGTTTAATAAACTTGTGAATCACATAAAAATGGACATTAAATGGGTATGTATGCATGTTTAAATAGATATAATATACACAGACATTCACGTGTTTAGATATAGTGCTTTATGAATCAGTCATTGAATCACTGACTCGCTCAATTTGTTAAAAAAAACAATTCATTTACAAAAAGCCTTGGATAGGCACAACATTTCTGCTACGTGGCTTTGTTTGGAACCACTTTCATTTGCAAAACTGAGCAAAATTAGACATTATTGTGCCTAAAACATTTATTGAGCTGTTGTATAAAATCAATATCACATTCGCAAAACGTCTTAAATCAAACACCAAAGTAATAGAACATATCTCCTCAACAAAATGAGGTATAATTCACATCAGCAGTGTGAACAGTGGAAGTTTAATACTTTGAGTTAGGAATATGAACAAACTCCAAATTCCAAGCATGAGCAATAGTCACAGCAAGACTCGCGGATCTGCTGGCGTCACAGCATGTAAACCGTAACAGACTGAAGCATAATTAAGATGTTCTTTTACGCCACGGCGGGATCCGAGCGCTGAGATTCGAAAGCCGACAGGTGAAAGTGAGTCTGACTGTGAAAATAGAAGAGAAGGTTTTGGATGTGTGCTCTCCAAACAGCTGTGTGCACAATGAGTCTCAGGTGTGTGTTCACACGCTCCCCGGAGTCTGAATCCAGCACTCATCTGGATGCACACACACAAAGACTAATCAGAGAGATTACATGGGCACTGCATCACAGGGTCTCGGCTAACAACCTGCCAACACCAGCAGATGCTGAAGAAAGCAGCCAGACACGGCTGGGACACAACAAACACAAGTGCATTTGCATTTCCTGAAGGAAAGAGGAGCACTTCTTGCAAGGCAGCAGCAAAAGAAGAGTGTTAAAGCTTTGGCTGAGATGATACATTGACTCAAGCGTCTAAAAAAACACTGGACACATAAGAAATGTGTCCAGCTATGAAATGTTGCAACAGATTTGATCCAAATTAGTTTTATTTTCTGAGCAGTTTTGCAGTCACTTTTAACTGGTGGCTTGATACTTCTACATTGAACAAAGTGATTTTTAATGATTTATTTTAGTCTCCTCAGTTGTCCCAGCAGAGGAACCACTGATGTAGTTCATCACATCAACTATAAAAGAGCCAAATTTATTTATCTGTCTTCATTTTCAATACTGAAAATCATGTTTCAGTCTAAGTAGGTTTTAGTGACACTATATACATTTTATTTGTTTAATAAATTAGATGAAACCTAAACATTAGTTAAGCACTGAATGTAACTTATGCCAAGTTTACTTTTAACAATAAAAATATAAATGCAAATAAATGAATGATGAGTGTATATACACACACACACATACATACAGTGCTTTGCAAAAGTATTCATACCCATTCATTTTTTCACGTTTTGTTGCAGCATTATGATAAATTGCTTTAAATTACTTTTTTTCCACATCAATCTACATCTCATACACCATAATGACAAAGCACACTACGTAACAACTTTGCAAATTAATTAGAAATAAAAAACTGAAAAGATCCTGTTGCATAAATTTCTGGGCCATTCGAAATTTAGCTCAGGAGCATTCATATTGCTTCTAGATGTTCCTACACTTCGAGTGGAGTTAAACTGTGCCAAATTCATTTGAATGAGTATGATTTAGAAAGGCACACACCTCTCAGAAAAGGTCTAACAGCTGAAAATGCATATCAGAGCAAAAACCAAGTCCTGAGGTCAAGATAACTGCCTGTAGAGCTCAGTGACAGACTTGCGTTAAGGCAATGATCTAGGGAAGAGTTCAGAAAAAATCTGCTGCATTGAAGGTTCACAGAAGCATTATCCATAATGGAAGATGACTGGAACAACTAGGACTCTAGAAAATGTCTGCCAGCCCCCATCCAAGCTGACAGAGCTTGAGAGGTGAAAAGGTGAGGCAAAGAATGGCAGATAATTGCCAAATGCAGATGTGCAAAGATTGTCACATCATATCCAAAAAGACTTGAGGCTGTAAAGGTGCTTCAGCTCTGTACTGAGTTAAGGGTATGAATACTTATGCAATCTACTTATTTTAGTGTTTTATTTTTAATAAATGTGTAAAATTTGCAAATCTGGTTCTTGCTTTGTCATTATTATGGTGTATGGAGTGTAAATTGATGTGGGGAAAAACTAATTCAAAGCAGTTTAACATAATGCTGCAACAAAACAAAATGTGAAGAAAAAAATGAATACTTTTGCAAGGCACTGTACATATAAACTGTCTGAGGAATATCAGTGCAATGCTGCCTGGCAAATACTTGAAAAAAGAGAGAAAAGAAGGACATTTGAGAGTAAGTTGTTTCTGTGAGAAAACTAAAGTACTGGTGAAAAGACGGCCAGAGATAGAGAGGTGTAGAGAGATGAAAGCGGATGCTGAAGAAAGACAGAAATGAGTGCAGGTGTCATGTCTGTCTCCAGCAGCATCAGTCAAGCGTCTATGTCCCAGCCGTCACATTCAATCTAAAACACCATCACAGGAGAAACTCCCCTGTCGACTCCCGTCTCCTTCCCTTCATCCCTCTTTCATTTCGCTCTCTTTCACGTTTGGCAAACCCGTTTCAGGTTTGATCGCTTGAAAGTTTCTTTGGTTTCTTTATTGTAACACTCAGGGATGTTTATTTGAAAAACAACAAACTTACACAAATGCCAAAATTGCGTTCACAGCCTCGGATAAACACTCAAAACGTTATCTTCAAAATGTGATTGAATCATGTGAAACCTGTCATGCACAAACCATATTTCACCCCAAAAATTAAAAGAAATATAGTAAAAGCAGAAAACAACAATTAAAAATATTAAAAACTATTTTAATTGTCAAGTATGCATCAAAGTGCTATTTATTTATTTGAAAAGAATATATTTCTTGATCTTTCAGATGTTTAATGTAACTTGCACAAGTTTCCTTGGTATTTCCCCATGCGTGAATGTGCGGATGACCTTGTACAGAGTAAATATCGACAGCATATGGCGGTAATAAAGGAGAAAGAGTTTCGGTGTTTGATCTCTAGTGTAGCATCAGAGCAGATTTGAGACACGGACCTCCCTCTGAGGAGGAAGGCCAGGCAACGGCTTATTAGCTCTGTAATTATCATATGCTTGTTCTGTGAAGGACACCCGCTGAGCTCGCCCGAACGTGTTCACAACAATATAAAACAAGCTCTGAAGGCTTTAATGATGTGTGCATTATGTGCCAAACTCTAAAAGGGACAAATTCTGCACTTCTGAAGCATTTCAAGTGCAGTTCAAGTTAGTTAATTTTCTAGCCTCCCACCGACTCTCAGAATTAAACCAGCTGTTTAAATCTTACCATGTCTTTAAGACTTCTCTATATAAATGTAAAACAGGGTGGCTGAGTTCTTGAATCCTGAATAGTTGATAGGTGGGCGGGCACATGTTAATGAGCTCACTCATGTGATGCCATAACTATGATGATTTTTGTACGGGTCATTTATGGGGAGGAGCTTAGAGTTCTGAATCTTAGCATATAGCAACATCATTTGACTACAGTGAGGAAAAGAAAATATTTGATCCCCTGCTGATTTTGTCCGTTTGCCCACTGACCTTCATAAGTGAAATAAGTATTTGACTCCTTCGCAAAACTTGACTTAGAAAGTTTAACAAACTTAGTTTAGCAAACTTAACCCTTGGTGGAGGTCAGAAGTTTCTTGTAGTTGGCCACCAGGTTTGCACACATCTCAGGAGGGATTTTGTTCAACTCCTCTTTGCAGATCCTCTCCAAGTCATTAAGATTTTGAGGCTGATGTTTGGCAACTCGAACCTTCAGTTCCCTCCACAGATTTTCTATGGGAATAAGATCTGGAGACTGGCTAGGCCACTTCAGGACCTTAATGTGCTACTTCTTGAGCTACTCCTTTGTTGCCTTGGCCATGTGTTTTGGGTTATTGTCATGTTGGAATACCCATCCACGATCCATTTTCAATGCCCTTGCTGGCTTCAATGCCCTGGCCCTGACAGTACATGTCCCCGTCTATCGTCTCTTTGATGTAGTGCAGTTGTCCTGTCACCTTAGCAGAAACCCCCCCCCCCCCCCCCCGAAGCATAATGTTCCACCTCAAAGTTTGACGGTGGGGATGGTGTTCTTGGGGTCATAGGCAGCATTCCTCTTCCAAACACGGCAAGTTGAGTTGATGCCAAAGAGCTCGATTTTGACTTCGACTTCTCATCTGACCACAACACTTTCACCCAGTTCTCCTCTGAATCATTCAGATGTTCATTGGCAAACTTCAGACGGGCCTGTACATGTGCTTTCTTGAGCAGGGGACCTTGCGGCCGCTGCAGGATTTCTGTCCTTCACGGTGTAGTGTGTTACCAATTGTTTTCTTGGTGACTGGTCCCAGCTGCCTTGAGATCATTGACAAGATCCTCCTGTGTAGTTCTGGGCTGACTCTTCACCGTTCTCATGGTCATTGAAACTCCACGAGGTGAGATCTTGCATGGAGCCCCAGACTGAGGGAGATTGACAGTTATTTTGTGTTTCTTCCATTTGCGAATAATTGCACCAACTGTTGTCACCTTCTCACCAAGCTGCTTGGCGATGGTCTTGTAGCCCATTCCAGCCTTGTGTAGGTCTACAATCTTGTCCCTGACATCCTTAGACAGCTCTTTGGTCTTAGCCATGGTGGAGATTTTGGAATCTGATTGATTGATTGCTTCTGTGGACAGGTGTCTTTTATACAGGTAACAAACTGAGATTATGAGCACTCCCTTTAAGAGAGTACTTCTAATCTCAGCTCGTTACCTGTATAAAAGACACCTGGGAGCCAGAAATCTTGTCAATTGATAGTGGATGAAACACTTATTTCACTCATTAAAATGCAAATCAATTTATAACTTTTTTAAAATGCCAAATAAACCTACGATTAAATTTACAGACTGATCATTTCTTTGTCATTGGGCAAATGTTCAAAATCACCAGAGAATCAAATACATTTTTTTGTTAACTGTATTTCAAAAGAGCAAGATCTCCCAAGACATGAATTAGCCTGATGAAAATGCAAAGTCAAACTATAGTTTTGACTTTCCTCAATAAACAGCGTTAATTAATACTCTCATGAACTCATGAAATATTCTTCACAGACACACTCAAGGGACTTCAAACAACTTTAACTTGTTCACTTTTTTGTCACTTCAAAGTTCCTCGCTCCTTATGAAACAATAGTCTCTCTTTCAGGGATGTTCCTCTGCTTTCATTTTGCTTCAGCTTTCCAATTTTCTACTTCCACTCGATGAATCTTTTGTCTTCATTTTGCTTCTTCAAGGCTTTCCAATGCCACTTTCTTATTTCACACAAAGGGTTTTTTTTTTTTTTTCAACAAAAAAACTTGGAGAAAAACTGAACAATAAAAGAGAGTAATTTAAGTCAATAAAGGCTGCCAAAGGGAGTGCTGCTATCAGCAGGTCCATTAGAACAGTCATAGAGAGAGTGTGACAGAGTCGGATTCACTTGCCTTCTCCTTGTTATCACTCAACCTGTCCAGCTCTCACAGAGGACTGAGCTGATACATTTCACAACTCAAATACCTCTTTATTACTGTAATAGTGCTGGAGCAGAGATCTGTGAAGCTCTCTCACGATAGACGTGTTTCCACTGATTGACCAGCCAAAAAAACTGATTGCTACTACATAACCCATCCACAATCAATGAAATTAAATCTTTGTTTACATGCTTTCACAGGCCATTTGAAGAAAGAATGTTAAGATTGTTAATACAAGATATCTGCAGGAATTATTAAACTCAAATGTAAGACTTTAAGAAGACCTGCACAAATAAAAGTTAATACCATGAGTGGGGTAGGGGAAATGTCTAAGGGCCTGTTTACACTAGTGTTCTTTCATTTTAAAAGGAAAACGATCCTCATCTACACTGGCGTTTCAGAAATGATCTCTGTCCACACTACACAACCGATAATGCATGTCACATGACCATTCATGCAGGTACAACCATAGATACGTATATGTAGATGCCTAATTATTTAGATGGCAGATGCTTGGAGTGGTCGAATGGGGCATCTACCTATACAAACCTATGGGTACAACAATGAGCGTTTTGCTATTGTTTACATGGTCATCAAGGATATGCAGAGCAAATGTGGGCAGCCATGAAATCGTTTTCAAAAGTCTTCATTTTGGTGACCCCGGAGTTTTCAAAATAAAATAAGGCAAAAAAGCCAAAAATACATTGTATGGGTCAAAATGATTGATTTTTCTTTTATGCCAAAAATCATTAGGATATTAAGTAAAGATAATGTTCCATTAAGACATTTTGTAAACTTCTTACCGTAAATATATCAAAACTTAATTTTTGATTAGTAATATGCATTTCTAAGAACTTCATTTGAACATCTTTAAAGGCGATTTTCTCAATATTTAGATGCACCCTTTTTTGGACCCTTAGATTCCAGATTTCCAAATAGTTGTATCTCAGCCAAATATTGCCCTATCATAACAAACAATGCATCAATGGAAAGCTTATTTATTCAGATTTCAGATGATGTATAAATCTTAATTTCAAAAAATTGAGCCTTATGACAGGTTTTGTGGTCCAGGGTCACATATTGCAATTCTTGCCTTTCCATCCCCAAATTTAAGGCCTCTTGAAATCCTAATTAAGATTTTCTTGTACCATAAAAAAAAAAAAAGTGGTTTAATTTGTAAATATTACATATCTCAACAGTCATTTGAATATTTATTATTTAAGTTCAGAGTAAATGAACTTTGATGTAAGGGTCAGTACGTTTATATATCTTTACTTACTAATACACTCAAAAATACATAAATTCAATTCATATATACAATGACTACACTTCTGAAATAAATTGGTGGCATAATAGCCAATAAATAAATTAAATATACAAAATAAATCAAATGTTCTGATAATGAGAAATAGTTCAATGAAAGAATGAAATTCTTAAACAAGCTGAGTAGCTTTTTTTTTTTCTTAAATTATGATTATATTTTATTATTATTAAAAAATAAGCAGTGAAATGTGTTATAATAAATGAAAAAACAATTGGTCTGCAGATCCACAAAAAAAAGTTAGTTCAGGTTGTAACGTAAAATGGTAAAAATGATATTTGTTTAAAAAAATTATCTTAACATATTTTAAAATCTTTTTGAAAAATAAGGATCATCTTTGTTAGGAAAATGTTATCATTAAATCGTATAAAGTCATTAAAAATAGACTAAATTAAAATTATGAAATAAAGTATTTTTTTAAACCATATGGAACTAAAATGAATATAAACAATAAGAACTTGATATATTATTGATTTTTTAGGCATTTTTATTTGTCATTGACCCTTAAATATATTATAGTGTATATTCTATACGAATTATTCTATATAAAATACACTTGGATGGACTATATTCATTCATATGTATCAAAATATTATAATTTATCTTCCATTTCCATGAATATACTGTATCATCACATTTGAACTCCCTAATCTTTATGCCTCAAATGAACAGACTGGCAAATGAAGTGAAGTGAACTGCTCAGTAGTGAATTATAATGCAGCTAGAGAGAAAAGTTCAGCCTAAAGTTAGGTTTGAAATATAACACATTCAGCTGTCCGGACGGACGGACCCAAGAGGAGAACGCTCTGCTCAGAAAGCCCAAAACGGCAGCTTAGGTTTGAAGGAAGTGAAGAAGATCTGTATTTGTACTATTACCCCGAAACGAGGAGAGACAGATCTGGAAAGCGTTCAATCAGAGCGGGAAAGCAGTCTGAAGAAAAAGACGCTGACAGAAAACCACATCACTGCCTACATCTCCCACAGGACCCGGCAGAGAGCGGAAAGAGAGGCACAAATTGGAGACAAAGCGATCGCACGCTCCCCTTCTCTCAGCGCAGATGAGATTTCACATCAGGCAGCTGCTGTATTTCGCTCCGGGGCTGAGACGAGACGAGAGGGGTAAAGGAGACGTCCCGCTTGTGTCTGTGATTCTGCATGGGCTTCATTGATCAGCAGGAGTGTAAACAGAGTTCATAAGCTCTAAACCCCTGAGCCGGCAGGAACGGGAAATGAGAACGCTAACATGAGCGTGCATGCATACAAACAAAGCAAAGACGACATTTAATGCAAAAGGACACTCAGGCTAGTGTATGCGAACCAGACACACTGAGACACAGGTTTAAATCAAACATTTGTCCCAGTTCTGGTCAGAGTCATATTTGGCATGAATCAAGCAGTGGTGATCATGCAGGAGATGCAGGTTTGATTCTGGCATGCAACATGTCCCTATCCAGTCCCTTCTATCCTTCTCTCCAATTATTTCATGTTTGGCTCTAGTACACCTTTTGGACAAAGAACCTTCGCAAAGAACCATGAGCAGTTAGCATACACATGTTGGACGTGTTGAACCTTGGTGCTCATGTGGGAAATTAAGGTTCGAATCTGGCCAGCAACGTTCCCCAATCATTTCCTGTAGACCTGTAACTTCCTGTCTCCCTCTATTACAACTCTGGATAAAAATGACAAACTGCATACTGGGAGGTTTTGAATTAATCTGTGGGACTCCTGCAAAACATAAATATCTAAATACTATATTGTATGCTTTAATTTACAGAATGTAATGAATAGTATTCAAAAAAAATGTTAGTTAGACATCCTCATTTTTATTTTATTTTTTAGTTATATGCACTTGTATTTATATATTTACTACATTTAGTGTGTTTACGTTTATCAGCATAATGTGAAAAAAATATCTGCATTCCTAGCAGACAGTGTGGTTATTGTGTTGTACTATTAAAATCTATTAAAATATTTAAGAAAAGAAAAAAAAAGCTGAATTAAAATATTTTAAATTAAATATAAAAATTAACTTTAAAATTTTTTTTTTTTTTTTTTAGAAATGTTAGCTTGGCAGTGAGTAAGTTTACATACAAAAATTTAATAATTGAAATGGCAAAATATATAAATAAAATGTAAAATTAATCTTTAAAAAATTAAATAAAAATACAATTTTAATAATATTGCCTTGGCAGTAAATAAGTTTAAGTACTAAAATCACAACAACAGAAATAAAAATAAAGCTAAATAGTTAAATAAATAAATAAATAAAATAAAAAAAATTAAATATAAAAAGTAACAAAAAATATAGAAGTGCAGAAATTTTGCCTTGGCAATGAATAATATAATTAAGTACTAAAATTACAGCAATAGAACATAAAATAAAAATAAAGCTACAAATAAATAAATAAATGCTAAATGAAATGAATAAATTTGAATTTTAGAAATGTTGCCTTTGTTGTTAAATAATATTATGTACTAAAATTAAATTACATTTTCAACATGTAAAATTAATTATATATAAAAAATAGAATTTTAGAAATGTTTGTCAGTGAATAAATGTACATACTAAAATTACAACAACGAATAGTAATAAGCTAAATAGCAAAATAGCAAAATAAATTAAATGTAAAATTAAATATAAGAATTAACTAAAATAGAACTGAATAAATGTTGCTTTGGCAACATTTATTCAATCTAAAAATGAATAAAATTGAATTTTAGAAATGTTGCCTTGGCTGTAAATAAGTTTATGTACTAAAATAACAACAACGACAAATAAAATAAAAATTAAGCTAAGTAACAAAATAACATGTTATATATATATATATATATATATATATATATATATATATATATATATATATATATATATATATATATATATAATATCATAAATGTTACCTTGGCAGTGAATAATATAAGTTTAAGTATGAAAATTACAACAACAGAAAGTAAAATAAAAATAAAGCTAAATACCATAAATAAATAAATAAATACATTACAAAAAGCATTACATTTAAAAAATGAACTTAACTAAAATAAATTTTAGAAATGTTGCCTTGGAAGTGAATAAGTTTATGTACAACAATTACAACAACAAAGTAAAATAAAAATTAAGCTAAATAGATACATGTAAAATGAATGTTGCCTTGGCAGTGAAAAAAAATTACATACTAAAATACAACAATGAAAAGTAACATAAAAAATAAGCTAAATAGCAAAAATATATAAATGAAATGTAAAATTAAATATAAGAATTAACTAAAACAATATATAACTACAGAAATACTGCCTTGTCAATGAATACTAAAATTGCAACAACGGAACATAAAATAAATATTAAGCTACAAATAAATAAATGGTAAAATAAATCTAAAAATGAATTAAAAAAATATTAAAATTTTAGAAATGTTGCCTTGTATGTACTAAAATTACAGCAACAACGACAAGTAAAATCAAAATTAAGCTAATTTTTTTTTAAATTGAATATTTTATAAAACATTTACTTAAAGTGTTTAAAAAAAGTAAAATTAAACAAAAAATGAACTTAAACATATAATGTTGCCTTGGCAGTGAATAAATGTATATACTAAAATTACAACAACAAAAAGTAACATGAAAAATAAGCTAAATAGCAAAATAAATAAATAAAATGCAAAATAAAAATTAAAATCTATGTTAAAATCCAACTGCATGTCTTGAGATCCCATTTCCATTCTTGTTTAACAAATTGCACAAATGCTGAAGACATGTTGAGCATTGGTGCAGATGTGGAACATACAGGTTCAAGTTTGACCTTTAACGTGTCCTGATCCCATACCTCCTCCTTACATTCTATTACTATCTACTATAGCCGTTTACTAAAAAAGGGTCCCGAAAAAATAAAGAAAGACCAATTTAAAAAGAGTTTGTAGTGCAGTGTTCAGCTCAATGCTCGAATTCAGCCCAGATCCCATTCCCTCTGTCTATCCTTGATAACTACCTGTCAAACAGCTCTCCAGAACAGCTGTAGAATAGAAATGAGGCAAAGGCCCCAAAATTAAAAAATAAAACAGAGCAAGTGGATTTTAATGGCATTTTCGAGTGGGAAATCTTCCCTCCCGCACTCAATTAAACCCAAGAGATAATGCCATTACACACCGATCCATCACAAACATTGTAAGGAAAACACACCGAATTCTCTCTCTACATCTCAAACGCACACGCGCAAGCAAATATATGACGCTGAAGAGTGTGCTAATGCATTAGGTACAGAGATAAACAAGGTGTTAGCGGGACAGCGGGAGGAATAGAATTAGTTCCGTCTACTTAGAGCGAGCCGAAGAAAGACAGAAAGAGAGACAGGCAAGAGAAAGAGACAGCTAGAAGTAATTCGATTTATGAGGGATGTTAATAAGATTATTTTAACCCCACTTTACAAACAGAAACACAGCAGCACAAATACTCTTGTCAAATTGTTTCTGTCCTGGTGAAACTGACCATCATCTGACAGTCTTCATTAACGTCATGCTGCCATACTGATGCAACAGCGTGAAACCACACAGATGCTCACGCACACGGTAAACGCTTTCCAACAGCCCAAATCTCCAGGTAGCATTTGAGCAAGAAGAGGACAATTGCTCATTAGAAGTCAGAACGTCCCTCTTCGGCTTTGAACAATAATCGTTCTCATTAAATGACTTTGTGTGTGTGTGTGGGTTGGTTTTCTTGACTACATTTTGAGCTAAATCTGACTAAATGTTTCTTGGGAACAGATTTGAGAGTAAAATAAATGCATGCATATCGGTACAATATCAGATGCTGGTTGATATGTGAGGTTCTTTAAATGTAGTGGATTTAAAAAAAGTGGAGATTTTGAAACGTTGTGATCAGTACTGCATACTGTATGTGATGGTAGATATTTGATAAAGTCACCCTACAAATACTATTTAATCAAGTGTGGACTGAATAGACATTGGCACAGTCATGTTATTAGAGAAATGCCAATGAAATGTCAATAATTTTGGCCAAAACTAAAATAATAATTTACTTCTCGCTACTTCTCATTTACATTTCATTTGCTGTCATCTTACACACAAGTTTAATATTTAAAAACCTTCATATTTAAACAAATAATTTAATCCAACACCTTTAGAAAATCCTTATAATGTTATAATCATTATAATGTTGCATTATAAAGTTATAGAATCAATTTGTTTAAACATCAGCAATTTATTGGTTTATTAGCATAACATGAAAATAGTTAATACATGCGCATTATTTTGTGTATTTGGTACGATGGCGTTTTAGTGCCACATTAAAAATAGACAATCCAACATTACAAGATTAGTCGAAATTACAAGAATAAAGTAGTAATATTCTGAGAATAAAGTCAGAATACTATGAGAAAAAAGATGAAATATATAAAAAATTACAAGAATAAAGTCAAAATAATTTTAAAATAAAGTCCCAATATTTTGAGAAATAAATTCTAAATACTACAAGAATAAAGTCGCAATATTTCAAGAATAAAGTCATAATATTTAAAAAATAAAGTTGAAATGACAAGAATATTGTCGAAATGTTTCAAGAATAAAGTCAAAATAATTAGAAAATAAAGTTAAAATATAAAAAAATAAAGCTGAAATTACAAGAATAAAGTCGAAATAATTAAAATAAAGTCAAAATATTTAAAAAATAAAGTTGAAATTACAAGAATAAAGTCGAAATGTTTCAAGAATAAAGTCGAAATAATTAGAAAATAAAGTCAAAATATTAAAAAATAAAGTTCAAATTACAAGAATAAAGTTGAAATGTTTCAAGAATAAAGTCAAAATTACAAGAACTAATTTGTAGCAATTACTAGATTAAAGTTATAAAATTCTATAACTAAAAATTCTAGGCTAAATTCTAGTATATTCTAGGCAGATTGAGAGCACTGAGCTGAATTAATAATTGTTCCTGTTCAGTCTGTTAATAAATATCATATTCTTGATATTAAGTTCTTAAAATGGACTCTTCCTGATCCCAGTAAGATAACAACATTTAAATAAATTCCGGGTGACCTGGTAACTTCTCCTGGTGCTCTCAATCCAGGCCTTTGCATGCACAATATAAGCTATACTCTCAAACTATTATAACTGTAATTTCTGCAATTTAAACTTTATTCTTGAAATATTTTGACTTTATTCTTGTATAATTTTGACTTTATTCTCGTAATATTTTGACTCTATTTTCATAATATTTCGACTTTACTCTTAGAATCTTCAGGAAAAAAAAAATTAACGTGGCACTAATTTGGTGTAATGCAATGTGTTTATGCGATTTAAGGTCTAAAAAACACATTTTCCACATACCGTTCATTATTATTGCTTCTCTCTGTGATTGGTCGAATACCTTATTCGAATACCCATTTTAGGAAGGCATGGAAAAGTCTTAACTTCTGTAAAAAAATTCTTTGGGTTTGAGACTTTAATCTTTGCGACTTCATGAATCTTATAAATGCACAAACAGCTTATAACACTCTAAAGACAAAAGGTAAAAGGAAAACATGAAATTGCATCATATGACCTCTTTAATATCTACTATAACATATAGTATATAAATAACGTTAAAGTAACACTGATTCCTATTAAAATGATTCCTAAAAAATATTTGTTTCTAGCTTTTTTAGTCTAAATAAGTAGCTATTATAACTAGTTGTATATAAAACAATTAATCTACAACATAACCAAATGTGTGTGTTTGTGAATGTGATGGTTTGCTTTGTGAGACTGTGTGCTCTTTAGCTGTGTGCTTTTTTAATAGAAGCTGACAGCGTGTGTGTCTGTCGTCATTCACTCAGGTTCAGAGCTGCAAGGCTTTTGTGTGAACTAGATTTCAAGCACCCTACGTATCCTACCTATTCCGCCTCTGTCCCTGCATTGATACTGCTAGTAATAAGCTTCATTTCCAGCAGTCTTACGAAGAGTTGGGATGTCAAAGGCAGCATGAACCCATCTGTACATAGAGTATGAGAGACTGAATGACTGTGCGTGTGTTTGTATCAGTTGCCGGAGGTTCATTTCTCTGATAAAGATCCACAGCGTGTCTGATTCCTCTCACTGCTGCCCTCTGTCCATATCTTTCTATTCATTCCTTTCATTTCTTTCATCAGCAGAGAAATGAAACGTCAGAGTTTGAGTCCCTCACTGCTTCAAACTGACTTTTTTTGTACAGTACCTTTTGTGAAACAGAGTTCAAGACATATTCAAATATTCATTTGTTCAACTCAAAACTCCTACTCCATCCACCAAGATCACATATTATGACTAAACTGCATTCATTCATTAAAAACAAAAAACAAAAACAACTTAAAACTTGACAAGTAGTGAATTATTTAGACTTTCTGACTGATTCATTCAAATAATGGGAGTTATCTGTGTGAATCAGACTTGACGTACATCCAGCAGAAACAATGCATGTTGTCTATGTATTATTGTATACATTTTTTTTCTCTCTCATCAATATGGTCATGCAGAATAAGAGATACAGTAGCAAGTTCTAGTTCAATTTAAAGGCCAGAAGAGAAGAATCTAAGAAGCTATTTTTGGTTAATAAACATTGACATGTATCCTTTAAATAATTTTAGTTTAAACACCTCCTCCGCTGTTTTCTCTCACTTCAAAGTTTGAATTGGAGTCTATTTGATACTCATCTTTCCCTATTCTCTTTGTCTGTCTATTTGATTCTCTCTCCGTCAGCACTTTGACCTGAAGGATCTGTTTTAGACTCAACCGGCACCAAAGCAAACACAAAACATGGCAGAAATAAGGCTCTTTACTGGACAGTCAGACCTCAAGAGAAAATCAGTAAGTTCACTAGGGCTGCCCTCGACTAAAGATTTTTCTGGTCGACTAGTAGTAGTTCATTTTAAGCATTAGTCACACATTTATTAATAAACCATATAAATCATAATAATTAGCATTTAATAGCCTACATAGCCTAATAAGTGCTCAAGTGCATGCACACACAAAAAAAAAAAAAAAACACTTGCCACAGCACACTGGCAGATAAACAGCAAGGAGACTGCATTAACGTTTTAATCATTTATTGATAAACTAGTGCTTTCTTAGTTTTCGACTCATCTCTGCAGTAATGAATGCATCTGTATGCATGTCTCATATGGATTACAAAATCTGTGAATATTTGCTTTTCCATTTGAATTGGTTAAAGTAGACATTTAACTCTCTATAGACATATTTTCATGTCTGTACGGCAAGTATACGCAGAATTTCAAAGTTTTATGCTCAAGTTTACAGAGACCGAGACGGCAGAAAGAGCATTCTGTTTGACAGAAGTAAATGACAGAGTATTTTAAGAGCAAGTGACTGCACCGGCGCCTCCATCTGTCATGCAGTGAGTGCGCTACTGTTCAGCTTCCACACTTTACAAGGTTTACATTAGATTGAGTGGCAATGTAAAGTTACTAAAGCTACTACTTACATACAGTATTCCAGATGATAAGCCATATTTGAGGTCGATGAATGATAGGTGAGTGTTTGAATGTTCTGCCTGATGTACTAGATTACCACATAGACCAGACTTTAAATGAGCTGTCCGTCACAGATTTTTTTTTCTGCAACTAATAATATTTCGGGCGACCAAGCCTCTTCTTGCCGTCTAACGGTTAGTCGACTATTAGGGATGCAGCCACACAATTCAAACCTGTTAAACTTCCAAGAACTGACCACAGCAACCGCTTGGAATACCGTAGCACCCACTATCACCAGCAAAAGCAACTACCCAATGTGCTTGCAACTGTTGTCTATCAATTTATCTAACTTTCACCTTTAAACTTCAACCCTGAAACCATTTTCAACATTCATATATGTCAATTGAAAACTCAGTTCAAGCCCTTAAATTTACAGTGAAGACAGTAAAGAATTTGTAGACTCACATGCTTCCAGTGGCCGAGCTGCTGTCGGTGGGCAGAGAGCCATTGGAGCGCTCCATCTGTGCCAACCTGAACAAACCAAAGTGATCCAGACCAAAGTGAGATCAATATGACAATATTACACTGTTTATTAGCATTAAAATGGATGCATCTTATGGATTTGTGCACCTCTGAGGCTTCATGATTGAGCATGTTTATTCATGTGTTGGATTATGAATGAGAATATAAAACTATAAAAATGTAAATTAAAAGTATGAATTCTAGTGTGGCCAAGCGGGTTGAACACCACCAATCGAAGCTTAATACTGAATAACTCTGCATCCTAGATAGTTCAAGTGTAAGCAGCTTTACTTTCACACACAGACACACTCAGGACTGAAGACTCGTCTCGATGGATTACCATCTTATAGAGTTCCTATAATGGGATAGAGGCTTCAGTCGTAGTCTATATTCACAATCCTATAATAACCGCCTGTGTGTGTGTGATAGTGACATTGAGAGAATCTAGCTGATGTCGAAAATCCATTTTTGAGTCTTTATGGGTAGAAGGTCAGTGCTGGAGGCAGTTGGTGCATTTGTGCATGCATAGTATGTATTTTTTTCTTCGAGCAGGTGTAAATGGAATTGATGCACGCCTAATATACAGTATGAGGCAGCAGATTAAATTTTCTTTGGCAGAGAGCCAGAGGTCTAACAGAGCATGTGTGCGTTTGTACTGCTCATCTGTCACCACTTTCAATTGTGGTACTGCGGTCATGCATTATGACAGCTGATCTTACGCTGCGGTTACATGATGTCTGAACTACTTTAATTACTAATTCTAATGATGACAGAGAATGTTAGGGAAAGAGTAGGCATCAAAGGTTCCATGAAGAACTTTCAACATCCATGGAATTTTTCAACTGCACAAAAGGTTCTTTATAGTGGAAAAAGGTTCTTTAAATTCTTAAAATGTTCTTCACACTAAGAAACCTGTAATAGAGCCTTTTTAGAACTGTAATTACACTGTAACACCATCACCTTAAAGTGTAACTATTTCTTTCTTAAAAAAATAAGAAAGATAACATGCAATTAATTTGATAATTCCTTTGACAATTACGTGATTGACAGCCCTAGTTTTTACTAGTCAGACATCTGTAATTATGCTAATTCTTAAATGACACTAATGCAGCATGACATCAGTGTATTTTATGTACTGTAATGTGGGCAGTGAGATATACCTGCTGGCGTATTGCCCTATCCGTGAGTGTGTGTCGTCATGAGAGAGTTGTGGCGATGGAGAAAGCCTGAAAACATAAACACACACATGAAAAAAAAAGCACACTCCAAAAAATAATCAACAACAAACACGATTCTAAACATAAAATGTGTCTGATGATCTACAGCGAAGGCCAAGTGTTAATAGGATGGATGAACTGAGGAAAAAGGTTAGACTAAAAATAAAAAACGAAAAGGGTGGGGGGGTGGGGGTGGCGTGCAGGTGGATCTGCCATTCCGTGCGTGCACTGATGTAAGAGGCATGCTGTACTGAGGAAGACGAGGAGGACTGATGGTTGACTGTTGATACTCACTCATACTGCTCCGGACACATGCTGATGAGAGTGACCGGACTGCAAGAAGGAGAAAGAAAAACAAACACGAGGGGAGAGGAGGGGAATGGGGTAGGGGAGGGGGAAGGAGGAACAGATTGTTTTTAGGGTCAGAGGTCACACAATGTGGAGGTCAGATCCACACATAAGGATGTGGAGGTGTTCTGGCTGACATACTCCTCCAGTACTGTTGGGGGCAGTGCAGAATACTGAGAATCCCTGGTTTAATTGACCACTGCTCGTCAAAGTGTAATGAAATTTTACCATTTACTGACTGCCATTTCATACTAAACCTTAGTGACTTTATTTCTTGTGTGGAACAAAAGAAGATATCTCAAAGAATACCCAAGCTGTTCTTCTTTACATCCACAGGTAAGTTTACATTGTACTTAAAACAGGAACAGGAACGTTCTTCCTTTGTGTTTTCAAAACAATCCCCATTCTCATGGATCCATGAAAATTACTTAAAGAGATAGTTCACCCAAAAATAAAAATTCTGTCATTAATTACTCACCCTCATCTCGTTTCAAACCCATAATACTTTCGTTTCTCTTCAGAACACAAATTAGGATATTTTTGATAAAAACTGAGAGCTTTATGACAACACAACTGACATGTTCAAGTCCCAGAAAGGTAGTAAGGACATCATTAAAATAGTCCATGTGACATCAGTGGTTCAACCGTAATGTTACTAAGCTATGAGAATACTTCTTGGGTGCAACGAAAACAAAAATAATGCTTGAATGTGTGTCGAAGACTGACACGGAAGAGAACAAATTGTTGAACAGTCATTGAAGTCGTTGTTTTCTGGGCCCTGAATGTAGTACATTGCTGTCTATGCAGGGTTAGAAAACTCTTGTATTTCATCAAAAATGTATTAATCCGTGTTCCGAAGATCAACGAAGGTCTTAAGGGTTTAGAACGACATGAGGGTGAATAAAGACAGAATTTAAATTTTTGGGTGACTAACTCTTCAAAACACTGTTATACACGCTAGACCAGTAGATGACGATGACACATTTTAAAGAAACACTATGCATTTAAACAATGATGGTGCCGCGGATGGCAGCCTCTGCGCGTAGCTCTCCAGTTGTTTTAGTGTTTTTGTTCGTTTTTCCTGTTTTTTGTTTTGCAAACACAATCAGTTTTACCTGGGATGAACTGCTGAACATTCGGTAGAACACACCACAAAACTTTCAACCAGTTTTCGATTATTCGGACGTTTTATTTAATGTTGTAGTTGGCGGAGCGGCTGCGCTGATAAAGCGATACAGGACGCGCAGACGGGGAAAACGAGCCGGCGCGCTCGTGAAGCTCAGACAGCGCGGTCTCCGCACATTGTTGCCAAGCATACATCTGGCAAATCTCCGCTCTCTTCCCAACAAAACGGATGAACTCTTCCTGCTCTCCCGGTCTAACAAGGATTTCTCAAACTCTGCCGCTCTGTGTTTCACGGAAACCTGGCTGAATGACGCGATACCAGACAGCGCGATCCAGTTGCCGGGCTACCAGCTGTTTAGAGGCGATCGCAACGCAGAATCAACGGGCGGCGGGACGTGCTTTTACATCAATGAAAGGTGGTGTACAGATGTAACAGTTTTAAAGAAGATGTGCTGTTCTGATCTAGAAGCGCTCTTCATTAACTGTAAGCATAAACTGTACTCGCCGCAAGAGTTTTGCTCGTTCATTCTAGTGAGCGTCTACATTCCTCCGCAAGCGCACGTGAGCCTGGCCTTGCAGAAACTCGCTGATCAGATCACCACGACGGAACAACAACACCCGGACTCTGTTTTAATCATTCTTGGGGATTTTAACAAAGCAAATCTCTCCCGTGAACTGCCAAAATACAGTCAACATATTACATGTCCAACCAGAGACAGTAATATATTGGACCACTGTTACACTACAATAAGGAATGCATATCACTCTGTCCCACGGGCAGCTTTGGGACTCTCTGATCACTGCCTGGTTCATCTTATACCAACATACAGGCAAAAACTTAAATCTGCTAAACCTGTAGCAAAGTCTGTGAAGAGATGGACCAACGAAACAGAGCAGGTTTTACAGGCATGTTTTGAATGTACTGATTGGAGTGTTTTCGAAGCTGCTGCTACCGATCTGTACGAGCTCACAGACACTGTTACTTCATATATCAGTTTCTGTGAGGATACGTGCATTCCTACCAGGACTCGTTTAACTTTCAACAATGACAAACCATGGTTCACTGCAAAACTCAGACAGCTTCGTCACGCCAAAGAGGACGCTTACAGGAAAGGGGGCAGTGTCTTGTATAAGCAGGCCAAATACACACTGGAAAAGGAGATCAAAGTGGCAAAGAAGAATTATTCCGAAAAGATAAGGAATCAATTCTCTTCCAGTGACTCTTCATCAGTGTGGGACAGCCTGAAAGCCATCACTAACTACAAGACACCATCCCCCTGCATGGTAGAGAATCAGCAACTGGCAGAGGATCTGAGTTCTATTGCAGGTTTGAAAAAACTCCATTCACACCTCCAACAACAGCCCTAACACCGCTCTCCCCCACTCCGACAATCCACTTCAGTGAAAGAGATGTTCGCCAGAACAAAAGAAGGAAGGCACCAGGTCCTGATGGTGTGACACCAGCCTGTCTGAAAACCTGTGCTGACCAGCTGGCCCCCATTTTCTCACTAATCTTCAATTGGTCTTTGGAGATGTGTGAAGTACCAAACTGCCTCAAACGTTCGACAATCATTCCCATTCCAAAGAAACCCAAAATAACAGGACTCAACGACTACAGACCTGTGGCGCTAACATCTGTCGTCATGAAGTCGTTTGAAAAACTGGTTTTGGCTCATCTGAAGGACATCACCAGACCCTTACTGGACCCCCTGCAGTTTGCTTATCGAGCAAACAGGTCCGTAGATGATGCAGTGAACATGGGTTTACACTTCATCCTGCAGCATCTGGATAAATCAGGGACTTATGTGAGGATACTGTTTGTAGACTTCAGTTCAGCCTTTAACACCATCATCCCAAACCTCCTCCTTCCCAAACTATCTCAGCTCTCCGTGCCCACCGCTCTCTGTCAGTGGATCAACAGACAGACAGCAGCTAGTGAGGCTGGGAAAATTCTCATCCAGCACCTGGACTATCAGCACTGGCGCCCCTCAGGGTTGTGTTCTCTCCCCACTGCTCTTCTCCCTGTATACGAATGACTGTACCTCTAAAGACCCCTCTGTCAAGCTCCTGAAGTTCACAGGCGACACCACACTCATCGGCCTCATTCAAGACGGTGATGAGTCTGCTTACAGACAGGAGGTTAAAGAGCTGGCTGTCTGGTGCAGTCATAACAACCTGGAGCTCAACACGCTCAAGACTGTGGAGATGATCATTGACTTCAGGAGAAACCCCCCTGCTCTCCCCCCACTCACCATCATGGACAGCACTGTTAACACAGTGGAGTCATTCAGGCTCCTTGGCAATACCATCTCCCAGGACCTGAAGTGGGATGTTCACATAGACTCCATTGTGAAAAAGGCCAAGCAGAGACTGTACTTCCTCCGCCAGCTGAGGAAGCTCAACCTGCCACAGGAACTGCTGAAACAGTTTTACTCTGCCATCATTGAATCCGTCCTCTGCACTTCAATTACTGTCTGGTTCAGCTCAGCTACCAATTCTGATCTCAGAAGACTACGTTGCATAGTCCGGACTGTTGAGCGAATCATTGGTACAACCCTTCCTACCCTTCAAGATCTCTACTTATCCAGAGTTCGCAAAAGGGCTGGCAAAATCACTCTGGACCCCTCACATCCAGCACACTCGCTCTTTGAACTGTTACCATCTGGTCGGCGCTACAGAGCACTGAGCACCAAGACGACCAGATACCGGAACAGTTTTTTTCCCCAGGCAATCCATCTCATGAACACTTGTCAGTAAACGTGGAACATGCAGCACTATTATACACTTTATTAATCTATTCAGTATTTATTAATACCTACTTACATCCAAATTTGCACCTAATATTCCTGTACATAGTAATGGCATACTCTGTATATTGTGTTTTTGCTATTTTGCACTTTGCACTTTGCCTTGTGTACTTGTATATTGTTCTTTTTTATAATCTATGTCTTGTCTTGTCACTGTCACTCTATTGCACTGTGGAGCTGCTGTCACTAAAACAAATTACTAGTATGTGTAAACATACCTGGAAATAATTACCCTGATAGCACACATACATCTCGGAGACGTCTATTTGACGTCTGCATTTACATCTGCAACACGTAGTTTGCTCATCTGCAATACATCTATTGGATGTATTGACATATGAATTAGAATTTATGTAAAACAGACATTTTACAGATGTCTGCCAGACGTTTGTACACAGCAGATGCTTTCTAGATCATAAGATCTTTAACAGACATCTTGCAGAGGTACGTGTGCTATCTGGGATGCATGCACATTTGAAAAATGTGTGTTTTCATAGTTTACGTAGAGATGATAACAGTATTGTTTCTTTTTCAATAGTTTGTGTTATCAGGCCCTCAAAACACAGCTGTCGTGTCATGTTTTTGTTGTTTGGAAAATAGCAGCATGAACATTCTTTTAAATGCCTAGTTTTGACTTCAATATAAAAGGGTCATGTGGCTTTCAAACAACATGAGGGTGAGTAAATCATAAATTTCCATGTTTGGGTGAACTATCCCTTTAATAAAGCAACTTGTGTCTCAATCGCATTTCACAGAGCAACATTTGCCCTTAAAACTAGGCGGATCATATCTCCAAACCAATCTTTAATCTTTGACTTATTTTTATTCCATTTCAGTGTCTTTTCAAGTCAAAACTTGCTGTTAATAGCATATAGTGCAGAGCATAAAAAGATCAAAGCTCTGCTCCGACTCGACAGGGACAAGTTTAATCTGCCGGAGAACCCTACTGAACTTCAGTGTCTCTTGGAGATGATGAAAAGTGTCATCTTTTTCTTTTAAAGAAAACCATGCAGCAGATGAGACGATAATTGCAAGATGAGAAATTCAAGGTTAGATCAGTTCATGTTTGCCTTTTTTTGTGAAAGCAGGGGCATTCCCAACCGTCACACTGCAGGATTGAGGCATTTTGGTCTTTTCACAGCTGACACAGCATCGAGGTCTGATGTGGAGACCAGAGGTCTAGGATGACACTCTCAATGACTTACAAACTCTTTTTGCTTTTTTTGTAGGAAGGTCAGCAGAGGCAGGAAAAAAACAGTTTTCCGTTTTAATGAGTTCAAAAGTTGTTTGAAAGAGCAAAAGTCAAGATGAAATGGCTTTCGCAGCTCATTTAACTTTTGTAATGTGACACTCTGAGAGTGAAATTTTATCCATCAGGAATTGAGAAGATTTTAGTAAGGCTTAAAGCGAGGCAAATCGCAGATGAATGGTGCTTTCACACAGAGCGAGAACCGATTGTTTGCCTTCTGCTAATTCACGCCTGCACGCTAGGTGGCGTTGACCAACAATGCATTTTTCTTCAGATATTCATCTTGCATATGGATTTAACATTGTCCACTGCTGACACATAAATAAAGTTTGATTCTATGTGAGAAACACAAACTATCTATAATGCTTACAAGAAAACATCTTAAAATATAAATAGAAGTAAAATTAGCATCATGCCACATTAAAAATTTATATAATTACTAATGTATTTGCTTAAAACCCACTTTATGGGTGAGAACAACCATCTGTTTTCAGATGCAATGATAACAAGAGCGCATCTTCTTCTCTCTCGGGAATACTCTTCTTCTGTGTTTGTTTATACTGGTTTTCGAAACAGCGCCACAACTCTCGTCCTTTTGTGCAACAGCAGCTGCTCCGGGCACGTGATCTTTGGCTTAAATCTTATTGGACGGCTGTGTTTTCATTTTGTGAAACTGAAAAGATTCGTCGGACTGGTTGTTAAAAAAACATTTGTTTTTTCGGTGTGTCAATGCTCGTGGTCTATGTGGAAGCATAGGAATGTGTTGTTTTATTCCAGCTCGTCATTGTGTGCGATATTCATTTCGCTTTTTCGCACTTGGTGTGGAAAGGCCTTAAGCCTAAAAGATTACTTGGCTGTTGGTTTAAGTCAACATGAAATGAAAATCCACCCCATTTATTTTCTAAATGCAAGTTATTGATCTTACTGTGAATGATTCATCCATGTATATCTTTATTTTTTTTTTGGCCCAAAACTCAATCTTCCAGTGAAATGAAAGACTTTTCTCCATTTTGTCCCTAATCATTTTGCTTAAAATTAACCCCTCCACAATTGACTGCATGCTGTCATTCATTTATGAGTGTTACGCCCACTTTTCAACATCCAATCAACAACTGAAAGGAAATATGAAAGGAAAGATCTATTTCTACTAAATTTCTGCTTTTACATTTTGATGAAAGATGAAGGCAACTAATGTTTTCTTTTCTGAGGAATAATGTGCACTGATGGTTTGTTTGACCAGAAAAATGTATTAAGAAAGTAAAAGGGTCTATTATGATTTCATGTTGACTTTCAGTCCAGCTGAAGAGGGAGAAATATAAGCCGTGTCAAAGACAAAATGGTCCAGTTATCTGGTCTGTTAAATGGCTTGTTTGGTGTATCACTATGTATACAGCGCTGGACTCAAAGTAATGAGGGATTCTGTAAATTAGTGCTGACAGAGTCAACAAACATCAGCTCGCTAATAAAAGTCAGTCAATATTCCCTGGTGCTTCAGAATTTCAAAGAAACCAAACACTGTGTGGTTTCATTTTGCTTTTGGAAAGCGTTCTGAATGTATTTCAACCACGGTCATCACTCTTTGTTAAATCTGACACGTGGCGATAGGGTTTATTCATGCTGGCACGCACCGCAGCACGTCTGTTCAGAAACCTGAAAATCAAACGTTACATAAAGTGGTCCGCTATCACCGACGCTCAGATCGGTTGAATGTCACGCTAACGTGGAACGACAGGAAGCCTGTGCAGCGCGAGCAGTCATTTCGGCTCTGCTCGTGGGGATTTATAATCAGCACCAACTGAAGAAATGGGTCATCTGCAGTTTCCTGTCATTTAGCAGACGCTTCTTTCTGACACAAATTCACGAAATGGTCCCACTGGAAAACCAGAAGTGCCTTAATCAACGGTAGTATGGAGATAAGGCTGAAGTGGGAACTGCATAACTCTTTATTTTCATGAATTGGCCACACTCGGGCTCCGTTCCAAAAACGTTGAACAGCCTAGGGCGGCATTTTGAGACATCATACAGTAGGCACGTTCCCAACACAGAGGCTGCATAATCGAGCTGCCTTCCAAGATGCCTTCTTTTGTTCACAGTCTAATCCAGCATCACATGTGTCTTTAGTGGAAAATGTATTGCGACAAATTCAGTGGAAAAAAATCCATGCAATTTGGCAGGCTAAATGAGAGAAATGTTGATTACGGGCCCTTTTCACATTCCCAGTGTTCTCAACAGCATAAAGGTCATTCGGTGTCAACTCAACCAGAGGTCCCTGGCTCAAACTTTTGATTTTGTTAATATTTTTTCTGTAGAAAGACAAATATTCTGATGAAAGCCAAAATATTAAATGTCACAGATGTATATTTACTGAGTAATACACTATTTTGTAGAATGGGGGTCAAAATGACAATTTTCACCTGAGATTTATAACCAAACTACAGGAGGGTAAAAATGACTTTAGAAAGCTGGCATTATCAATATTTTATTTTAACAAGGAAATTGGAAGGTCTTTTAGTAAAATCTGTTGACCTCATCAATCTTTGTTTCATTATATGCCAACAGTGATTGTTCAAATATGACAAAAAAGCACTTCTAGTGTTTTTTTGCCTCAAGTTTGAATGCCTGTAACTCAAGAAATATTAAAGACAGTTTAATATCCTTTTAGATTCTTGTTCTTAACAAAAAATTCTTTTTCGTATCTTAATTTGAAAGTCCCTCCACGGTTCAATCCTAGAGATATAGAAATCTTAATGCGGTTCCATGAGTAAACTGGGCAATTATACACATTTTCTGTGGTCAAAAACCAAATGTGGGTGATTTTGCATACAGCTGTTTTTTCTTTTAAAGAGGGAGAGCTAAAGGACAAATAATGTTGAAAATAGCAATGTATCTCATGAATTTCTATCAACACCTTTGCATAGAACATACTGGACTTGTTTTCAAAATTTGGTTGATTTGACACGAAATGACCCATAAGCAATCATAGTTGAATAAACTTCTACAGTGGGGAAAACCTTTCATGAAAGTTGTCCTAAAACCAAAACAATACCAGTTCTTGCCTTAGGACAACTTTGATGAACTTTTTTGATTGACTTCAAATGTTGCCTACTATATAACAAACACAATTTAGCATTTCCATTTGCCCCAACAGCAAAAGATGAAATCCACAATAGTGCTCCTTAGCATCTCTTAGAAAACTTCTAAAAGAGGAAAAAAATATTGAAAGGAGAAGGACGTCATCTTTGCCACTACTCCTTCAGTTGTTATATTAGAAAACATCTTTTTTCATAATTAAAATCTTTCATAATTAAATGCCAAGGTTATATAACACAAACTATAGTATAGAAACCCATTTCCGCCACTTAATAAAGAATATAAAAAGGTAATTGTGACTTTTTAATCTCACAATTCTGACTTTCCCGTAATTGTGAGTTAACATCTCACATTTTTGACTTTTTTTATCTCAAAATGTGAGATTCTGACAATTCTGACTTTCTCACAAATACAAATTTATATCTCACAATTGTGACTTTTTTCTCACATTTGTGTTATACACTCGCAATTCTTATGTTATGAAGTTATGAAGTCTAATTCTGAGAGGAAGTAAGACTAATGTTTGGCTGTTAGTTTATTCTGACTTAGCTTGCAACTGCATGATATAAAGTCAAAATTGTAAACTCATTATTGTGAGAAAAATGTCAGAATTGTGAGTTTATATTTTGCAATTTGGACTTAATTTCTCAGAATTGCGACTATTTATCATGCAATACTGACTTTATAACTCAAAAAAGTCAGAATTGTGAGTTTATATCTCACAAATTCTTACTTTGAAACTTGCAACTGCGAGATTATATCACAAAATTCTAGGAAAAATGCTGAACTGCGAGTTTGTAACAGGCAGTTCTGACTTTTAGAGATGTAAACTTGAAATTACGAGTAAAAAGTCTGAATTGTAAGATAAAAAGTTAAAATTACCTTTTGCTATTTTTGATTCAGTTTTGGAAATGGGCTTCCATAGTATAGTGTTATAAACATACAGTGCTCAGCATAAATGAGTACACCCCTTTTAAAAAGTGTGAATTTAATCAGTAGCTCAATGAACAAAAGAACAATTTCCAAACTTTTCACAAGGCTGAGTTTTATTAAACACTTATTTAACTCCATAACATGAAATTAAGGTTAATAATCTAACTTAGAACACAAAATCTTCAGTTTTACTGAAATTGGTTGAAGCAAAAATGAATACACCCCGCAACAAAAACTACTACATCTAGTATTTTGTATGAGCACCGTGATTTTTAAGGACAGCACCAAGTCTTCTAGGCATGGAATGAACAAGTTGGCGACATATTGCAACATCTATCTTTTTCCATTCTTCAAGAATAACCTCTTTTAGAGCCTGGATGCTGGATGGAGAGTGATGCTCAACTTGTCGCTTCAGAATTCCCCACAGGTGTTCGATTGGGTTCAGATCAGGAGACATACTTGGCCATTCAATCACCTTCACCCTGTTCTTCTTCAGAAATGCAACAGCAGCTTTAGATGTGTGTTTTGGATCATTGTCGTGTTGGAAAAGTGCATGACGACCAAGTGCACGGAGTGATGGCAGAATCTTCTCCTTCAGTATAGAGCAGTACATTGTTAAGTTCATGATACCATCAATGAAATGCAGCTCCCCAACACCAGCAGCACTCATGCAGCCCCACATAAGGACACTGCCACCACCATGTTTCACTGTAGGCACCATGCATTTTTCTTTGAAATCCTCACCTTTACGCCATCCAGTTTTAAAACCATTAGTTCCAAAAACGGTGATCTTTGTCTCATCACTCCAGAGTATAGAGTCCCAGTAGTCTTCATCTTTTTCGGCATGGGCCCTAGCAAATTCTAGGCGTGCTTTTTTGTGCATGGGCATTAGGAGAGGTTTCCTTCATGGACGATACCCATGTATGCCATTCCTCTGCAGTGTGCGACGTATGGTGTCACGGGAAACGGTCACTCCAGTTTGGCTTTCTACTGTTTTAGCTCACTGCAGTGAACTTGCATGGTGATTTTCTTCAACGCTTCTCAACGCTCCTGTGGAGATGTTAACTTCCGTGGATGGCCTGGACGTCTCTGTAAGATGGCTGCACTTCCATCTTTCTTAAATTTTTGGATCACTTTTGCTACAGTATTTTGACTGATATAAAGCTTTGCTGATCTTCTTGTAGCCCTCACCTTTTTTGTGTAAAGAAATAATTTCCTTTCTCAGATTTTGTGACATTTCTCTTCCATGGGGAGCCATTGCTGACAGCATGAAATGGGAAGGGCTTTTCTTTGTTAAGTAATGCCCTTTTATAGTCACCATCATTAGACTCACCTGTGGTTGGATGCCTGTTAATTAGAATTTTGTAGTCTTAAGTGTGTCTTTTCTCCTAAGACTATAATTGGGGTGTACTCATTTCTGCAACATGGGCTTGAATGAATTTGTTAGGGAAATCACTTTTTTGTGTGTGCAAATTAACAAATCTTGTTTGCAATCAATGGCCCACGTTTGTGGGAGTATTTTGTAGTATAGTATCATAGAAAATGTTGATTCTGAAAGGAAACTAAAGGTTTTCTGACAAATGTAGTGGGGTGTACTCATTTATGCTGAGCACTGTACATGTTGCAAAATGTACAAAAATTGCTAGATGTACAATTTACTGTGGAGACACGTCATTCTCCAAGAAAAAGGTCCATTAACTAACTCATTAATTACTGAAAAATATCTGAAAAAACAAAAGTGCAATGTGTGTCTAAAAAATCCAATGCGCATGCAGTTTTTTATGCATATTATACTGTGCATTTAGGATTTTATGGAAATAACCATGCTATGAACTTGAATTCGTTAGCTTAGCAAAGTCACAATCAATTAAAAGAGATGAAATATTTTTGACATATCTTTGCTCATAGCCTTTAAATAATCACTTAAGAGGTTCACATTTTTATTGCTGCTTAGTGGAATTTTGCAGGTAAATTCCAGGCATTCAGTCCAAGCAATCGGGAGTTTTGCATAAAGGCGAAAAAGTTTTCAGATTTCATAAATTCAACATATTATTGAAAGTAACTTCAATGTGAGCTGTCCTTCATAGATTGCTAGACTATTGACAATAGACCTTTTTTTGGCACGCAAAATTTCACAAATCTGACACACCTTTAGACGGTCGGCAGCTGAAAAAACCTTCTAGGAATTTGAAAAGAAATCACAACCAGCTCAAATCTTTAGAGAAGAGAGTGGATAATCTAACTAGAAAAGCTATTCACCGCTGCTTTCACACAGCAGCACAGGCCTCTATGTAGAGGATGTATTTCAAGATATACCAACTTTTCTGTGCAGACAGAAAATCAGCGCTATGAAGCGAGACGTGTCGACATGATAATATTTGAACAGCAGCTCTGAATAGACACAGGCTATATTCAAGGTGTCTGAGGCTCAGGCTTGATTACTAATGTGGCGTATCATTCAATTCAGAAAGTTAGATTGTGCGGAAACCAAGAGACTTTGGCAAAAATCAAAAGGCCAACTTTTCTTAGAAGGTGCTGTCATCAAGAGAGAAAAACGACCATCATTTAAGCAAACTGAATGGTTTCTTAGAGTACTCCACGCTTAAAAGACAAGCACTTAAAACAATGCCAAAGGTGACACCTCAGCATCTCATTTTTTAATAGTACAATGCGTTAGCCTTGGCATTTTACTTCTATTTAGATCCTGTCTCTTTCTCAGAATTCTGGACTTCTACTCAGAAAGGAAGTCAGACACCATTCTTCACACTTCTCAATAGTTCTTCCAACTCTGCAGTGTGAATAAGCTCATGGCGTGAAGGCTGTAAAAGCTCTCCGGGCAAAGACAGATAATGATTGGAGGCGCCAGTACACTCTTAAAAGTAAAGGTGCTTCACGATGCCATAGAAGAACCATTTTTGTTTAAATGGTTCCATAAAGAACCTTAAACATCTGTTTCACAAAAGGTTCTTTTTATGGCAAAAGAAGGTTTTTCAGATTATAAAAAGGTAAGAAAGAGATGGTTCTTTAAAGAACCTTTGACTAAATGGTTCTTTGTGGAACAAAAAATGGTTCTTCTATGGCATTGCTGTGAAGAACCTTTTAAAGCACCTGAAGGACAGTCAAAATCAAACAATTGCAACACCCAAACAAAATCATTTCATTCTCTTTCAGGATGCTTACGTTTCCATGTTGTCTCCTTCTAGGACCGTCTGGACGGGCAAGTATCCCAGGCGAGGGTGCTTTGCGAAATACTTCTTTGAGCGGAACTTGTTTTTTAAGACTTTGGTGAAATCTCGCATGTCTTCTCCTGAGGTGGTCTGAAAATGAGAGAGGCAAACAGATGATGGATGAGAAAGTGGATTTCATTCATTAACAATTGTTCAAAGCAAATTAATACGATAAAGGCTGAGAGTCACCAGTGGTTTGAACCCCCAGTATTAAACTTTGCTGTGTAGGTGTTGACAGAATATTCGGGGAATTCATTTGAAATCTTTTCCTTACTAGTTGAAGAAAAAAAACAAACAAACAGTCTTTGTGCCAGAACCAAATCTACTAGTTACAAGTGAAATACTGTTTAAAAGTTCTGGACAAGAATTTTCTGTAAGAAAGGGCTCCAAAACCTTGGTTAGCTTCAAATTCAAGGACCTTTCAAGGACTTTCCAGGATTAATACCCTCAAATTCAAGGACTTAATGTGAGGACACAATTCAAGTGAGAGCAAGGTTACATCGTGATACATTTTCACAGTTTTCATGTGTCAAACACAACTATGCAAAAAAGCATGTTATTCAAACTTCACAGCCTATTTTTGCAATATTTCACAGTGTGTTTGTGAAACGCTGAAGTACCATCACACAACACAAAGTACCTCATGTGGCAAACACTTAACGTAAAGCGTAAATGCGCATAACTAACGTAAATCAAGCAAGCTAGTTTGCATAAGCCACAAAGTGTTGGCGAAATAACACATTAGCGGACGTAATGCAATAATATGGATTTTTTTTCCAAAAAACTTCTTGCACAAAAAAAAGGACCCGTTTAATTTATTAAAAATAAAACACTGAAATAAGTACATTGCATAAGTATTCATACCCTTAACTCGGTAAATAGTTGAAGCACCTTTACAGCCTTCAAGTCTTTTTGGGTATGATGTGACAAGCTTTGCTCATCTGCATTTGGCAATTATCTGCCATTCTTTGCCTCACCTTTTCACCTCTCAAGCTTTGTCAGCTTGGATGAGGGCTGGCAGACATTTTCTAGAGTCCTAGTTGTTCCAATCGTCTTCCATTATGGATAATGCTTCTGTCAACCTTCAATGCAGCAGATTTTTTTCTGAACTCTTCCCTAGATCATTGCCTTAACGCAAGTCTGTCACTGAGCTCTACAGGCAGTTATCGTGACCTCAGGACTTGGTTTTTGCTCTGATATGCATTTTCAGCTGTTAGACCTTTTCTGAGGTGTGTGCCTTTCTAAATCATACTCATTCAAATGAATTTGCCACAGTTTAACTCCGCTCAAAGTGTAGTAACACCTAGAAGCAATATGAATGCTCCTGAGCTAAATTTCGAGTGTCCCAGAAAATGATTACTTATGCAACAGGATCTTTTCAGTTTTTTATTTTTAATAAATTTGCACAAATTTTAAAAACCTATTTTTTTGCTTTATGGAGTAGGGGGTGTAGATTGATGTGGGAAACAAAGTACTTTAAAGTAGTTTAACATAAGGCAGCAACATAACAAAATGTGAAAAAATGAAGTGGTATGAATAATTTCACAAGGCACTGTATGTATGTTTATTTTCAAAAACTTTCCAAGGCCTTGGAATTTTTTTTTAGATACAGAAACTTTCAAGGATTTCAAGGACCCATGGGAACCCTGGGTAGAGTTGTGATTCGAATAAAAATACATGAAAAAATTTAGTATTGTGAAATATTATTACGATTTAAACTAAAACTAAAACTATTTTCTATTGCAATATATTTTCAGTATCATTACTCCAGTCATCAGTGTCACATGATCCTGTAGAAATCTTTCTAATTTGCTGATTTGCTGCTCAAAAACATGTTTTATTTTCAGTTTTGAAAACAGTTATGTTGCTTCATAGTTTTGTGGAAACTGTGATGCACTTTATTTTTCATGATTCTTTAAATAAGAGTTATAACAGTTATAAAGCAACAACATAACTCTTTTTTGAGAACATAAATATCTTTACTATCACTTTTGACAACCTTGTTGAATAAAGGCATTACTATTTTTTTTTTAAATCAACGGACTTCCACTTACAAACAGATACATTTTACATTGTTTTAAATGCCTACTGAACCTTATCAATTCTTATTTCAGTGTTTTAAAAGACTAGTTCACTTCCAGAACAAAAATTTACAGATGTACTCACCCCCATGTCATCCAATATCTTCATGTCTTTCTTTCTTCAGTTGTAAAGAAATTATGTTTTTTGAGGAAAACTTTTCAGGATTTCTCTCCATGTGGTGCTCCCAAGTTTGAACTTCCAAAATGCAGTTTAAATGCAGCTTCAAAAGACTCTAAACGATCCCAGCTGAGAAAGAAGGGTCTGATCTAGTGAAACGATTGGTTATTTTCTAAAAAAAAAAAGTATCATTTATATACTTTTTAACCTCAAACGCTCATCTTGTCTAGCTCTGCGTGTACTGTGTATTCCAGTACAAGAGAGTTAGGGTATGTCGAAAAACTCTCATCTCATTTTCACCTCCAACTTTAAAATCATCCTACATCGCTGCAGAAGGACCGACCCAGTGTTTACAAAGTGAACACGCAAATAAGGTCAAATGCCTTTTACAAAAAATAAAAAATAAAAACAGCAATGTAGGACGCTTTTGAAGTTGGAGGAGAAAATGAGATGGGAGTTTTTTGACATACCCTAACTGTCTTGAACCGGAATACACAGAGTTAATGCATAGCTAGACAAGACGAGTGTTTGAGGTTGAAAAGAGCTCTTTTGGAAGTTCAATCTTGGGGGCACCATAAAAGTCCATTATATGGAGAGAAATCCTGAAATGTTTTCCTCAAAAATCAATTTCCTTATGACTGAAGAAAAAGACAGTTGCCTGTTTTCACCTAACAAAAGTGTAATGACTTGCATTTTCGGAGAGACTCACTGTGTCACAGAGATCAGAACACCACAGAGACTTGGCAGAAAAATCTTCAGTCTGCGCCAGAAAGCCAACAACTGAGAAACCATCCCAGAACACCCTAGCAACTGCATACAGTAACAAAGCCTTGGAAACCATCCAGAAGGTACAACTCATATTTCCTCTAATGAGGTGACATACAAACACACACTTGCATCATTGCTTTAGCTAACAAATGGGAATAGCGGCTGAAGCTTCTCTACATAGTAGCTCTGACCTGAAAAACACAAGTTTCCACTCTTTTATATTTAGAAGGGCATAAAATTAGCAGCAGAGGTGTTAGTAGGCACAAGCGGTATGCGCACACACGTTTTAGGTCAGTTGGAGTGAAATGCAGTGTAATGAGAGCACAGAGCTCATTAGCCCATCACTACTATACTTTTTTCTCTCAAGCATGCACATCCAGCACTGATCCGTCCATCCACACTCATCTCATTCTCCATTTGACTACTGAGCCGAGCTGAGGTGTTTCAGTCCAGGATTTCTCAGTCTGTGTCTCCACACAAAGTCTCCCTAATCTGCACATATTCACCAACCAAATCATATTTCTCCTGCAGACTGGGAAACCAACTGAAAAACAAGGATGTGACAGCCCATGCATTAGAGGGATTCTGTCTCTCCTGTTCGGTCTGCTAAACTCTCAAGTCAAGTCGCAGACTAACAGAACCCATGAACTCCAGATCTCACAACCACTTTAAAAGTTCAACATGGTGGAGCTGAAGGATAGAAACTCATGTTACAATTTCTTTAGCCTTTTGTATGAGAAATACCAGCTAGCTGTCAAATTCCACATGCAAATATGCAAATTTGGTGCACAACTAGGTTTTATGCCAACAGCATGCTAACGGTTCCAGAATTTTTTTCCCCCACCCAATCCACCTGATTTTTCCTGTAAGATTGGGCATGGCCATTTCTAAATTTTATGGGTCTGGCTTCTGGTCTCATCCATGCCTGCTATTTTTAGCTGTGATTTTGCCTTACCATATTATTTTAATGTACTTAATTATGAAGACACTGGTTTGTAGTAGAAACAGTATAACCGTTTACTGCATCCTTCTTGTCATTTCCCTATACCGGCTAATAAACCGGAAGTTTTGCCCATAGGTTTACTTCCATGTTGAAAGAATAAGGCAAAATGCCTTTGAATGCAATCATCATATTTAAAACATGATATCAATCATATCATATAATAAAATATCATTTGTTGTTACTATTGTAAATCTATATTAAATTACTATGGGGTCCCCTATAATACTTTCAGAATCTTTACTTTTTAAAATGATTTTGTTTCTGTATTTAAAAATATATTATTTTATAATAACATTTTAATGGCAGTACATTTATTGAACAAACATTCTTTCATTTATCAAAATATGCAAAAATAGTACAACCTTTGCTAAATTGATTGTTTTAAACAAGTATTAACATTATTTTAGCTAAAGTATTTGTATCAATACTGTGTGCCTTTTGCCCCATGCTGGTGAGCCTTTTACCCCGTGTGTGGTATATTGGAGGGTCAACCAGAGTTACTGGCATCTGACCTTTTATGATATGTATGCAGTATGTGTAGTATTAAGTCTTGTATGGTGCTATTATGGTGCTTTTTATGCTTTTTTTTAACTTGATAACCCAAAGCTACATACTTTCAACTGGCCTCATTCAGTTAACATAAACGGATAAAATCTTGTTGTAAAAACTTCAGGCATCAATTTGCACATTGGGTTTTCAATGGTAAAAAGGAAAAAAATCAAACCGACAAATATAATAACATGCGTAAATGAGAATAAATGGTGTTTTTCCTATGTTTGGGTGAAGTTTTCCTTTTAAAAAGGGCTGAAGTTCCTGCTGAAAGCACGGGTTGAACACAGCACATTACTCATTTACTCTGACACTAGGATAAAGAAACTGTTTGTATCCCACAACTAATAAAAACCATATCACAACAACAAAAAGCAATATCACCACAATGAAAAAGCAATAACGGCGTAACAGCCCAAGCGAGGGCCACAAAAGCATATTCTGTTCAATATTGATCTTCTGCTCTCCGAATGCTGATGACAGTATTTGCTGTTGAATCGAAGGTAAATTCGTTTTATAGTTAGGTGTGTGTGTTTCTGGACTGGGGTATCTGGGATATGTCGGTTTGAAAGGAAATGAAAGGCATTCTCTTCCCGTCAAGCTGAAGGTACGTGAACACTTCACGACTGCTGGTGGTCCGTGTGATAGAGGTCTGACAGGAGTGATGAATTCAGGATTACTGCTGCCCCGCTGAATGCCAAACCAAAAACAGAGCCAACAAATGACCGGAAAGAGATGATGGAGAAACGAGAGTTCACATCCAAACAAAAAAACAATAAATCAGTCACTTGATAATGTTAAGTAGCGGCTGTAGGGCTTCAGAAAGCATTTTCTAGCTCAGCGCTGTCTTATTATAAAACAGTTAGTTCTAGTCCAGTAATTTAATAGGCCGAGCGTCGTTGTCTGTGCACTCAATCGTTTCACTGTATCACTTTTCTCATCTAGAATTACAATTCTATAGCTCACAACATTGTAAACGATTTTGTTGGTGAAGCAAAAAGAGCCAGCCGTATTGTGTTGGAAATGTCACTCGATATTAACTTCTTCTTTATAGAAATGCTGTATAAAAGTAATATCACACATGTGATCGATATTCTGAGGCCAGTAGTACTTTACGTGACGCTCCATAGAACAGCACCATAACCTTATTACAGAACTGATCCACATGGAGAAACCTGGGGTTAAGTGTTTTGTTCAAGGTCACTATAGTGGCTCACTGCTAGCTGAGATCAAACAAGGAACAGTCTGGTTACTCGGATAACATAAAGACCATTTCTCTAATTCTGAAGTTTGAATATGCATATGCTAATGAGCTTTTGGAATTAGTCTGTTTCTCACACAAAGCTATCACAGGTCTTCAGAAGACTTACGGACTACTTTTATGATGCTTTCTGAAGTTTTAAGTCGGTATGAAAAGAAAATTCACCCAGTCTAGTTTTTAAACACATTTCATGCATCATAATTTAAATGATTCATCGCTGCATTTGTTTCTCTTGGAACTGAAATTAGTTTCTTCTTCTAAATTAATTGCAGTTTTTAGTGCCTAAATGTGCTTAAAAACTCTTGAAACTTTGCACACATGCTAATAGTGGTGAAAATTAAGTCTGATATAGGTTTCAGAAGTTGGTGTGGCAAAAAGCGCCACCTATACACATTCAACTAAGTGCCCCTCAGACTATGTTTCACATACATGTATGAATTTCGATAAAGAGATGTAACACATCAATACCTAGAAAAAAGTATCTTGGAGCAAAATTTGAAACCCAACAGGAAGTCAGTTATTTTGAATTTTCTCTAAACATTTAGTGTCATGTTTGCTATTTTCAAGTGTTGTATTTTAACGAACTCCTCCTAGAGATTTCATCAGATCAACACCAATTTTGGTTAGTGTAATCTAAAGCCCTTTTTGATGTTAAATAGCAAAATATAACTAAGGCATACAACGTCTGATCTGCCCAAACTTTCACAAGTTTGATAAGACTACAGACCTGAAAACATCTACATGCCTATATTCAGTTATAGTCATAGCGCCATCTGCTGGCAAAAGGAAGTGACACGTTTTACTCTGTAACAAACTCCTCCTAGAAATTTAATGATATCAACATTATGTTTGGTCAGTCTAATCTAATGGCTTTTGCGATGTTAAATTGCGAAGATCTTGAGTTTTTGCTAAAGGACGAGTGTCTTTGGCGGCCTGATGAAGTCTGATGTTTTGCAATGAAAAAGGAAGTTGTTGTAACTCAGACATACAATGTCTGATCTGCCCCAAACTTCACACGTTTGATAAAAATCCTAGCCTGAACACATTTTAAGGCCAATATTCAGTTATTGTCATAGCACCACCTGCTGGCAACAGGAAATGTCATGTTTTATGCGAACTAAAACATTTAATTTGACCTTGTAATATCTATTCAAAATGCCATAACTCGATCTTCCAGACTTCTCTCTAGTGATATATGCTAGACTTCTCCCATTAATTAGTTTGCTAAAACCCAGCCCATTTCTAACAATTAAATTTGTTTTTGACTGCAACTCTGACATCTCAAAACCAATCAATAAAATCAAGAACTGCCACTTCTTCCATTCATTGCAATAACATCATTTGGCCATTTTCCTTGTATGGAAAAGAGCAGCATGAATATTCTTCAATATTTTCTTGTTTAGTGGAACCAGACGACGAATGCACACTAGATAACCCTCCAATAAGTCATCTGTATGACTAATATAAAAAGGCAATTTTTTTTGCTAAAGTGCCAGTTATAATTGCTTTTTTAATTTGTATTATTATTCTGTCTAATTTCACTGAAATTGCTCTTAGTCGAACAGAACACAAATAAGTTTATCATGCTGAACAATGACAGTGACAGCTTTTCAATTTCACGCTCTGAAACTGAACTGTTGAATTGAACACCTTAAATTTCAGGTTTCACACAGCTCATGTTGTGGAGGTGGGAGGAAATCCTGCTGCTGAAGCTAATAGATCAAGGCCCTCTGAGTTTTAACTAATCTCCATCTCGCCTGCAGCGGTGGAGGAGAAGCTAACCTTTGCCATTACTCTCGTACCGTGAGCTATTGTTCACCGACCACACATCACAGTCCCAGCTGGAATAAAAACTAAATGATGCTCTTCCAAAGAGTAGTTAGCAGGATTACGCCTCCTATGAGAGGTACAATTCTAAGGCAGCTTCACATATGTCCTTCACTGAATTAAAAATGTTCTTCATACACAATATTTGTGCCAGCTGTGTTTTTATGCTCATTAGAGTACCATGCTGTCAGCTTATTATCAACATGCTAACACCAAACCCTACACCTGAAATCATGTGCTTCACATGAGAAGTTTCCACCTACCTAGCTAACAAAAGATATTTTATAGCGTTCCCATTAGGCTATGGCGACATTACATATTTATGCTTTAAAACAAACGTGCAAACCTAAACATTAAAGGAATAGTCTTTTGCAAGCATTATGGAAATGTTACTTTTGAATGTTTGCTCTGAACATTTTAAAACAGAGTAAGCAGTAACTTTCCTAGGACATCTCAGAAAAAAATAGTCCAATAACTGTGTATAAATAAACATACTACCATTCTAAAAACATTAATAAAGATCAGATAACTTAGAACAAACCCTCAATGCAACTGTAAAATGTTTGTTCATAACTTTGAAGGAACCTTGCCAGAATGTTAGCCAAAACTCTGATAATGTAGTGAGCTTCAAATTAGTTGCAGTTTCATTTCAGACAGTTTGCTGTCTCGAAAGTTAGCTGTAGATAGGAAGGCAGGACAGTAGGTTTTGGAACAGAGCCACAGCTCTACCACTACTGAATGCCCACTGTAATGCCTATTCATGCAAAATGTCTCTTTTATGAGCTCCAATTTGCAAGCTTCATTACACATGCCTTAATTTGATGGGTATTGAGAGATTGCATGAGAGGGGTAGACTTTCAATCGCTACTAACTCACCGGTGTGCAGTACTCCACCATGGGGTAGTTCAGTTTATGCCCCTTCGCTGTGCGACCAGAGAAGAAACAACTCTGGCAAACATCATAGTTGAAGTGCTTCAAACTGCGATATCTGCAAAGAGAGAAAGAAAACACTGACGGTTAGTAAGATACGCTTTCATTGTATGGAAACGCAGTGTGCACTTCTGTTTTACACAGGAAATCATTGACAGAATTTTAATTTTTTGTATTTATTATGCCCATAACCCCAAAACAGCAATTTTGTAGTTTATGTCAAACTATTATCCACTTGTTATTGAATGTGTCTGAAACTGACAGCCCTCTTGAGAATACTCATTCACTCCAGTCACGTCACGCTCGATTCAATAACATCATTACCACACAGTTTAGAAGTGTTTTTATTTCACAGATTTTCTTCATATAAATGTAAATGGAGTGTGGAGGAAGACAGCACACTGTGTGTTGTTTGTTTTTGGTTTCTTCTGGTCTCCCCAGAAAATGCAAATTCAATAGAATTTAATTCCTCCAGTGTGCAATATTTCCAGCGCACTGCTGCATAAATGATATGACAGTAAAAAGCTGCTGCATTTTCCAAAACAGCTCCTTTTCTCTCTGGGGCGGCCCATCTGAAAGGACAATATAACACTGAGGCCCCTGCTGAGAATGACTAAATATCACGCCATCAGTATTTTGGTCAAGAGCTTTTATATTAGTTTCCGCAAGTTGGGGATGAGATATTATGAAACTGATTTAAAATTCAACTTGATGAAGTTTGAAGATATTGAAAAATAAAGCAATAAGCCTTGAGACTGCATGTTACAGTGATTTTACAGCAGTTAATGGCTGTTCTAAAGCTTATTAAACAATAAAACAATTTTACAATAACACTCTAAAAACTAATTTGTTTTTTAAGCTTAGTTAAGCTTTTATTTGTAATATTTCTTTATGAAGTTTGACATGATAAACACGAAAACACACTACTTGCTGTGTATCATTAAAGGGTTAGTTTACCCAAAAATGAAAATTAGCCCATTATTTACTCACCCTCCAGGCATCCTATGTGTATGAGACTTCTTTGTTTCAGACAAATGCAATCTGAGTTATATTAAAAATTATGCTGGAGCTTCCAAGCTTTATAATGGCATAGATGGGTGTTTCTCTTCAACAGTCCAAAACAAGTCCAATAAAGTGCATCCATCCATAATAAAAAGTGCCTCACACAGCTCCGGTTTGGTGCGGGAGGACACTTTAGTCCGTGTTGCATGTGCCACTCACTTTTTATTATGGTTGGATGCACATTATTGGACTTGTTTTGGACTGAAGAAGAGAAACACCCACCGCCATTATAAAGGTTGGAAGTGCCAGGATAATTTTTCATATAACTCCGATTGCATTCATCTGAAAGAAGGAAGTATTATAACACCTAGGATGCCTGGAGGGTGAGTAAATAATGGGCTAATTTTTAGGTTAACTAACCCTTTAACAGTGCTCATGAAAACAAAAAAATGTTGGAAACTTACACAAGCTAATGTGCTATCACTCAACGGTGTATGCTGGATTATTGATTGAAAACGCTAGAATATGACAGTATTCCAGAATGTTACAGAAACTTCTAGGTGCGAAAGCAAAATATCTTAATTAGTACAAAAATGCATATATATGCAACCTACTATAATTTTACAATATTATTGTTATTATTGTTGTGAGAATGTAGTTGTTTAGACCTCAAATATGTAATTTATATATAAAGATAGAGCTCGTTTCACAATTTGTTTAGACGTGTTCAGAAATGTAAGCTCCAGGCTGTCAGAAGCCATTCGTCGCTTATGAACCCACCGAAAACAGCTTTATTTTGACCAGTCCATCGGGAATTTGCCGCCGGCTCTGATGTAGATGGTGTTACACAAGGTATAATTCACTTTGGTTATATTAAACAGGCAATCTTTGGTCTTATTTATCTTTTACTTGTTCTAAAGCAAATCGATTTGGCCTATATGTAATTAAATCTTGTGCTGCTTTTCTACTTTTGCATGTTTTTATTTGTCATTGCACAAGCTTATTATACTTTAAAAAAGCTATTGTTGTCCATTTATATATTACTGTTCAATAAATAATATGTTATATACGTAATATACTGCATTTGGTATTGAGAAAGGGTCTGTTAAGTTATGATTTCACCTTCAGAGAAAGTTACATTATTACGACTGTCTTTATGAGTGAGTTGCAAGGAGTTTTATATTGAAAGGGACTGAAACAAGGACATCATTATTATAAGATGCATTGACTAGTGCTGTCACAGGAAGTCCTGTTAACTGTTAAAAGGACAAAGACAAAGATATGGCTTTCCTCAGTAGTTATTTAAACCAATTTTGTGATTATGAATATAAGACTGACCTGAAGAATGAATTCTGCTATCAGATGCAGGTAATAATGCGCAATGCGCTACTCTTCTATTGTTTTCTATGTAAATGTCTAATGTCTTTTACAGTATCTCACACGAGTGCTGCATTTTTAAAACACTGCATCAAGTATTTTAACTTTTACACGTAGCACTGCTCATCAATGTCAGTTCCAAAACAGTGGACCAATCAGAAGACCCTGTAGGCGGGGCAAGCATTGCAAGCTTTTGTTCACAGTAGCAAGTTGGCATATTTTATTTGATGGCAACATGTGTGGACCAAGTTTTTTAGTCATTAAACGTTCAACTGACAGTCCACTTTGGATTATTTAATTAAACTTTTAATTGACCGGACATATTTATTTATAGAACAGTCAAGAAGGCACGAGTGAGGGGTGATATCGCTTAAGCCAAATTTAACTTTGGTCACTCACAGACACGCTGCTCTCGGACGACAGCACCAATTTACAAAAGCACTTGTAAAAAGTCATTTATTAGTGCTAAGGGAATACCGCTTAACCGCAATGAACCGCTTAACCTTTAACCGTGGCAAAATCACTGTAATGCACAGTCTCTTGTGGATTACTGCTTTAGCAATTAACAACTCTTAATCTGCTAAACAATTAATTACATTTGCATGGCTTTGTAAGTGAATTCATCAGTTTAACAGAATTACGCCCCAGGATTTCTGAAAGTTATTTCAATAAATCCAGCTTGACTGAGTCAGACTTTATTTTTTCTCCGTTTCTCTCTCTCATTCCATTTAGTCTCCTCTACTATCCATCACTGACAAAACTCGGCCCGTATCTCCTCCGTCAAACGTCCGACTGAATCTCTGCCTCAACGAAACATCTCAGAAAACAAGATGGCGTGCTCTGATGCGCTCAGTCCTCCAGAGACGGAGGAGGCCGTCAGTGTGTCTTAGCCAAAGATGCCAAATATGGCAGGGTTAACAGGAATACAAAGACATTATGTATGTATGCATGACATTTGAAAAGGTCACTACCTATTGTGACAGGAGCACACAGTGGCTGTTTAAAATACACCATGGAGGCTATGATGACGAACTAATACATGATACATCACTCTTACATGTTTCATTATGTTTCACCTGCATTTATGGTGCTGTACATGTGCATACTGCTGATATTAATGCTGACAATAAATTCTGGCTCGCCTTTGAAGCAAGGAAACTAAATATTATATTAAAATATAATGATGCAATAAAAATATTTTATTGCTATAATTACTACAGTCTTCTGGTGGTTTTCACCATTATTACTATCAATACAGTGTTTTACATATAGCAAAGCTGAGCTTCAACAACCATTCAATTCTACAACAGAAAGTTACTATTTCTACAATTAATGAATGTATTCTGGCTAGCATTCTGGCAGTAATTATACACTTTAATTGCTAATTTATTATACACTTCCAAACTAAACTTATTTTACATACTATATGTGACCCTGGACCACAAAATCAGTCAAAAGGGCCATTTTTTTGTGAATTGAGATTTATACATCATCTGAAAGTGGAACAAATAAGCTTCCCATTGATGTATAGTTACAACTATTTGAAAAAATGTTGAGAAAATTGCCTTTAACGTTGTCCAAATGAAGTTCTTATTAATACATATTATTAATCAAAAAATAAGTTTTGATATATTTACAGTAGGAAATTTACTAAATAACTTCATGGAACATGATCTTTACTTAATATCCTAATGATTTTTGGCACAAATGAAAAATCGATCATTTTGACCCATACAATGTATATTTGGCTATTGCTACTTTAGACTGGTTTTGTGGTCCAGGGTCACAGATAATGGTAACAGCTTAATTGCTTTTGGATATCTACATTAGTTAACAAACATTTCTAAAGCATTTATTAATGTTAATGTTACTAATACATTATTGAAATTAAAAGTTGCATCTGTTATTATTATTTAATCGACCTGAGCTATTATGAACTAACACTGTATTTTTATTTATTAACAAAGAAAATAAATACTGTAACAATTGTATTGGTAATTGTTAGGTAATGTTGGTTAATGCATTAACTATCTAATAAATACAATAACATTATTTGACTATATATATCTATATATATTTAATTAATTTAAATACATTTAATACATTAATAAATTCATTTATAATGCAACTAACCATAAATATAAATAAACCAAGCCAGTAGGACAAAATATCAAAATGTGTTTTTTTCCTCCCAGTGACACTACAACTCAATATATAACCAACTTTGCCACCATTACTAATACACATCTACAGACAAACACATACAAACATATACAATTTTAACATTTTTTTTTTATCTGTCGAGCAACATTTGATCCTGTGATAAAAATTCTGAGATGCATCACAAGCCAAATGCTGAAATCCTAAAATCACCCCTTTCCTGCTCAATGACAGTAAATGTTCTGAAGTCATCTCAAACATTAATGTTAACACTCGCAGCCCTAGTTTAGAGTTGAACTTTTAAAAGTGTCAGAACTGATCAGAGATCAGTCTGAATAGCGTCTATCCTCCTTTTCTTTCATCAGTCTCTCTCTTATTAGAGTGCTATCAGATGCTGACATTTAGATGAATGTTGGGCCTCAGGAGTGCATCTAACCTTTTTGCTCTCAGACAGCGTGGCGCGCACCCGTGTGTGTGTCTTAAATCTCTCACAGATTTGTTTGATGCTTTGTCTAGTAGAACGTTTTTAAAGCGTGTCAGAATTTCCCACTTCTCAAATCTGTTGCATTTACCATAAACGCAAGAACAAAGCTTGTGGCAGTTCTTCTTTGATTCGTAATGTACAGTCAACTTGTCATTATTTTCAAATAAGCCTCCTCAGGGTGTGTGAGTGTGTGTGTGTGTGTGTGTGTGTGAGTGTGCGTACCTGAAGCCCACAATGGGGAACTCTTTACAGATATTGCACTTGGCCTGGTGTTTGGCTGTTTCTGCCGCCGCCACTCTGTGCAGGACCGGAAGCCAAACCATCGACTGCGGCTCCAGCCTCATCCAATCTATAAACTGCCTGGGCTCCAGCTCAACCTTATTGGTCACCTGAGAAAAATGAGCAAGCACAAATAGCCAATCAGGGAGGGATTCCAAAAAGCCCATAAACGGCATGAGAGAATAACTCATAAACAATGCAGGCCTTTCTGAAATCAAGATGATGGACGGAGCATTTCCTACCAGGCCGCCGTAAATGACTGTCAATCGCATGGCTGCATTTATAGAGATATAACAGCCTCATAAATATTTCTGTGAAGACGGAGCATGATTCAGTCACACTGGCTGCATTTACCGGGTGATTTTTAACCAGTGCAATGATAGGAATATTAGCTAACTGTAAGAATATGTGACTCTGGACCACAAAACCAGTCTTAAGTGGCACAGGTATATTTGTAGCAATAGCCAACAATACATTGTATGGGACAAATTAGGTTATTAAGTAAAGATCATGTTCCATAAAAATATTTAGCAAATTCCCTACCAGAAATATCTCAAAACTTATTTTTTAAATAGTAATATGCATTGCTAAGAACTTCATTTGAACTTTAAAGGCGATTTTCTCAGTATTTTGATTTTTTTGCACCCTCAGATTGCAGATTTTCAAATAGTTGGCTTGAAAAAGCCTGATCAGAAAGTGTGAAAAAGTTTAAAAGATTTTTAAAAAGAAATTATGGTTTTCAGTCCAAAAATGATTTAAGTTTATAATTTTAAAGTTTAAGGCTTGAATGTTTTGAAGGCAATACAGTCTGTCAGATGGATGGATGGATGGATAAATGGATAGATAGCATGTTTTAACATGTAGCTAGCATGATTAGCCAGTTACTAGCATGTTGCTAGAATGTTTCTGACTTATTTAACATGTTACTAGCACGTAGCTAGGATGATTAGCCAGTTACTAGCATGTTGCTAGCATGTTTCTAACTTATTTAACATGTTACTAGCATGTAGCGAGCATGATTAGCCAGTTACTAGCATGTATCTAACATGATTAGTATGTTTCTAACTTATTTAACATGTTACTAGAATGTAGCAAGCATGATTAGCCAGTTACTAGCATGTTGCTAGCATGTTTCTAACTTATTTAACATGTTACTAGCATGATTAACCAGTTACTAACATGTATCTAACATGATTAGCATTATTCTAACTTATTTAACATGTTACTAGCATGTAGCTAGCATGTTTCTAACTTATTTAACATGTCACTAGCATGTAGCGAGCATGATTAGCCAGTTACTAGCATGCATCTAACATGATTAGTATGTTTCTAACTTATTTAACATGTTACTAGCATGTAGCGAGCATGATTAGCCAGTTACTAGCATGTATCTAACATGATTAGTATGTTTCTAACTTATTTAACATGTTACTAGCATGTAGCAAGCATGATTAGCCAGTTACTAGCATGTATCTAACATGATTAGTATGTTTCTAACTTATTTAACATGTTACTAGCATATAGCGAGCATGGTTAGCCAGTTACTAGCATGTATCTAACATGATTAGCATGTTTCTAACTTATTTAACATGTTACTAGCATGTAGCTAGCATGCTTAGGACGTTTCTAACATGTTTCTAGCATGATTAACAAGGCACTAGCATGTTTGTAACATGATTAACATGTTGTTAACATGTTTCTAACATGATTAGAATGTTACTGGCATGATTAGCAAGTTACTAAGATGATTAACATGTTGTTAACATGTTTATAGCCTGATTAGCGTGTTGTTAACATGTTGCTAGTCCAATAATCATGTTGTTAACATGTTTCTAGCATCATTAGCACGTTTCTAACATGTTTCTAGCATGATTAACAAGGCACTAGCATGTTTCTAACATGATTAGCATGTTGTTAACATGTTTCTATCATGATTAGAATGTTACTAGCATGTAGCTAATATGATTAGAATGTCACTAGCATGATTAGCAAGTTACTAAGATGATTAACATGTTGTTAACATGTTTATAGCCTGATTAGCGTGTTGTTAACATGTTGCTAGTCCAATAATCATGTTGTTAACATGTTGTTAGCATGTTTCTACCATGATTAGCAAGTTATTAGCATGTTACTAGCATGATTCTAGTTGCTAGGCTTGAATAGATAAATGGATTATAAATATAGTTCATAGAAAGGAAGTTTGATTGAGTCTCAAGGGATTCTGGGAGTTTTGACAGTTGGAGTTTGAATAGTCTTGGCTCATTTGAACATTCCGTCAATCAAAGTCCCTTTAAGGCAAGTCATGTCACTCGGCGGCCATCTTTGAAACGCCTCTCGGGCATGCAAGTTCAAATTCTCCAAAACTGCTCACCCAGCTTACGATTAAATTTCATATTTGAAATCACCAATGAAATCTGACAAGAACTGCCTCATGAAAAATGCTCCTTGTGCTCCAATAGCATTAAAAAAAGGTTATTTTTCAGGCTAGATCAGCTAGTGCGAATGAGCAGTACTGCGCATACGTCTTTCTCAAGCCAACTTAATAATAGTTGTAATATTCTAATAAACCATACATCAATAGAAAGCTTATTTATTCGTTTATAAATCTCAGTTTCCAAAAAAAAAAAAAAAAAAAAGACCCTTATGACTGGTTTTGTGGTCCAGGGTCACATATTACATTTCATCTGTGATAAAGCCCATCTCTGAATTCTCAGTAGTGCCAGGTTCATTAAACATTTCATGAACAGAATCGGTGACATTAGCACAGGAAATAATACAGACATGTCCCTCGGTTAATGAAAACAACAGGATAAAGTGTATAAACAGCAATGTACTTTCAATGGACATCAATGAGGCAAGACATTCTGAAGGGTTTAAAAGCAGTAATGTGCTGCTTGAGTATTATTTATTTATTTAGTTTGTATAATAGATGTATTATTTGAGCTGTAGAGCCTCTAAATCATTTATTTAGCCGTGGGAATATGGACGAAGGTTACTGAGACATAATTACCGTTGTAATTCCAAAGTACATTTCTCTGTGTGTAAACACTCTTTCTGGTACTATTGCACAAATAAATGGCAAAGTTAATGGGGTTAATGCCTTTTCATGGTTATGAAGCTGAAAGATTGGTTAAATCTTCACAGAGATGAGGTTTTCAAATGATTCACATTGGAATAGTTCACCCAAGTCATTAATTACTCATTATTGGGGGTGGAGAAACAGAAATTAAACATTAACTTAAACATTTTTCAAACTCTACAAAAACTCATACAGTCTTGAAATGCAAAGAGATGAGTAACTAATGACTGAATTTAAATTTTTGGGTGAACTTTCCTATTAAAGCTTCTGTATGTAGTTTTATTTACTGTGTTAAAGCATAAAATACTATAATATTGCAGATATTTAGAAAATATTTTAAGTTCACATGCTCTTTGCTCCAATAAAACAAAAAAACAATCTCAGTTATTCTACTTTGAAATGTCCGATTTGTGTCGAAATTTCTGTTTTTTAGTTTGGTCTGTGTGACTCCACCCACTGCCAATTGACCCTTCGCAAACATCTTGATTGACAGGCAATCGGACCAATCATTACGCCAAATTCACCATTTTGTCCGACATACAAACAGGAGAGTAGATTAACTTAGGTGGACTTAAACTGGACTTAAATTGTGTGTATTGACGACCTTCTGTGGTTGAAATAAAATACGTTCTGATATTCATTCATGTTCATTTTTGTGCTTTAAATAAAGAAGAAAAGACAATCGGCTCACCTGTTTGATTGATCAAAGGCAATACAGCGATCTGTCACGACGCATTAAAATAGCCAAAAATGATATTTATTGTTTGAATTTCTTAAAAAATGACAACATTTTAAGCTGAGCTGGTTATACTATAAAACAGCTTGTATTTTAATGTTTATCCTGGCTTTGTCTTCCATTGTAAGTACATTACTGTAAATATGCTTTGTATTTGTTTTTACAAACTGAGAACTGAGCTGAAATTATTTTCTGTGGTATCGTCAGAATGCCAAATTTGCGGCCTATGGAGCTCGTTTTGATCCTGGAACATTCCTGTAATTATTTGAACTCTGTGGTAAACAGTATTTCAAATTTACAAAACAAACAAGACAAAGGCAAATCAATTATAAAATAAGACAGTGGTGAAGGGGATTTGGCAGGAATTCATCTGTTGTACAGCAACAACATTCCACTCTTGGCACTGATGTCAGCAGTGGATGTACTGACGCAAAAGGCTTTAAATGTCACTTAGAATTGAGAGACAAAACCCACGCTTTGTTGAGGTTGTGATGTCATAATCTACAGCTCTGAACTGCTCTGACCTGTTGACATGTTTTGTTTCCCATAAGACACTCACGAGAAACAAAAGAAAGAGACGGAGGAAAGGAAAGGGAAACTGAACGTTTGGGTGATTCCATCCATCAGCACTGACGGACTGTAAATGGCTTCAGGTGTGACAGCGTTTCTTGACTGTCTGTCTGTCATCCCTCCACTCATCTGTCTTTCATCATTCGTTTATTTCCGCGCTCAGCTTTCATCTGTGATGTTTCTCAGCAATGTGTGTTCCTCCTCTGAAACTCACACCTAGCCTTTATTTCCAGTTTCCTGTATTCTTCTCCTCTCTGCAGAGGTCACGGCTCTTCCTGTCAGTCAGTTCTGATTGGATCTGTCCTCTTCATCCTCACCCATTTATAAATGACAATTTCTCTCTCTTCAAAACATTTCAGATTTGACATTGAGTGTCACACAGCAATCAAACCACTCAGAGCAGACAGGCAGATTGACGGATGAAAAGACAGACTGGACAGACAAATGGACAGATAGACAGATAGACAGATAGATAGATAGATAGATAGATAGATAGATAGATAGATAGATAGATAGATAGATAGATAGATAGATAGATAGATAGATAGATAGATAGATAGATAGATAAAAACAGATTGGAGAGACAAAGACAGATAAATATAGACGGACGGACAGACGAAAAGACGGATGGACGGCAGATTGACAGATGAAAAGACAGATTGGACAGACAGACAGACAGACAGACAGACAGACAGACAGACAGACAGACAGACAGATAGATATAGACGGATGGACGGACGAAAAGATGGATGGACAGCAGATTGACAGACGAAAAGACAGATTGGACAGACAGACAGACAGACAGACAGACAGACAGACAGACAGACAGACAGACAGACAGACAGATAGATATAGACAGACGGAAAGACGGATGAATGGCAGATTGACACGAAAAGACAGATTGGACAGACAGACAAACAGACAGACACACAGACAGACACATAGATAGATAGATGCAGGACAGACAAATGCAGGTGGATGGACAGAGTGTCCTGGAAAATTGTTCAGAAACGACAATCAAGCAGTAGTCATTTGAACAGGGCGACCCTCTCTCTCTCTCTCTCTCTCTCTCTCTCTCTCTCTCTCTCTCTCTCTCTCTTTAAAGTGTGTATTTATAGCCTCCAGTCTAACTGCTGTAGGATTTACACTAGTGAAAAGCCTGGAGGACAAAAATATGAACACTCATGCTGACAACACCATTAACGCACAGTCTTTTGTGAGGTAATATGAGGATATCCCGAGCAGACGGCTTCAATAATTCACACTGCTCTATAACTGAATAGGACATCATTCATAAACACAGACATATCAGAGAGAAACACACTGTGATTATCGTATGTGTGTGTGTGAGAGAGTGTGTTCACTCACATGCTGGAAGCAGCTGCGGACGCTGGGTTCAATGTTGCTCCCGCCGAAGGCAGCCACCTCGCCCAGCTGTCGAGGGATCTGAATGGCATCATGCAGCAGAAGACCCAACTGCCTCTGATCACACGTATCACCCGCTGATGACACCTGATTAAACAGACCTGAGAGAGACACAAATACAAAAAATCATCTGCAAAGTGTTTAAAATGTAAACTACTTATAATTTACACAGCATTCAAAAAATGACATCGCAAAATACATATGTGAGCACAACAGCCAAAGTTGTCTTTCTAGCACATGTTTACATAGAAAACAATTACAAAAAGCAGAGTAGCAGAGTGCAAAATCATGTTCTGTGTGAAGAGCCTCAGAGATGAGACACTGAGAACCGTGGCAGACAGGGAGATGCATCTTTTTCAAATTCATGGATATATAGCCAGACAGATATAGACAGAGAGGTGTGATATCTTATCCACCTTTGATGGGTGGATGATTGAAAGGACAGCATAAGATAGACAGGCAGACAGAACAGACAGATGGATCGATAGCTGGACAGACAGAGGCAGACAGTCAGCTGGATACAGACAAATAGACAGTCAGACAGCTAGATACAGACAGACAGCTAGACAGTCAGCTGGATACAGACAAATACACATCTCTTTAACCTGGCTTACACATAAAACGTTAACACTTTTCTATCATTCAGATCTGTTAAAGGATTGTCTGGCTGCATTAATTAGGTCAACCGGAACCGGAAACACTTCCCATAACACCTGATGTACTCATTGCATCGTAAGAAGAATGGCATTTACGCTAACATTAGTCTGTTTCATTCTTATTCCAACGTCATCATAGCCACCAGATCCAGTCTGTATCCAGATCAGATGGTCACTGCAGTTCCCCGGATCCAGTCTGTACCCAGCTCAGATGGTGGATCAGCACCTAGAGATGACCTCTATAGCCCTGAATGTCAACTAGATGAGCTCCAGAGATGGATCATCAGTCACCTCGTCACTTAGACGGCCATCGGCGCAAGACCGTGGGAACCTGATGAGTCCTCTGAAATTTGACATTGGTACAAACTGCTGGTTTCGTCTGGCCAGTTCCCCCAACTGAGCCTGGTTTCTACCAAGGTTTTTTTCTCCATTTCTGTCCCCTGTGGAGTTTTGGTTCCTTGCCGCTGTCGCCTCTGGCTTGCTTAGTTGGGGAGACTTAACTTCCAGCGATATCGTATACTATTTGAAATCGTACACTAAATAGACAGCCAGCTAGATACAGACAGAAAGACAGACAGACAGTCAGCCAGCTAGATAAAGCCAGTCAGCTAGACAGTCAGCTGGATTAAGACAAAAAGACAGACTGACATCTAGATACGGAAAGACAGATTAGACAGTCAGCAGGATACAGACAGACAGACAGACAGACAGACAGACAGACAGACAGACAGACAGACAGACAGACAGACAGACAGACAGACAGTCAACTGGATGGAGACAGACAGATTAGACAGTCAGCAGGATACAGACAGGCAGTCAGCTAGATACAGACAGACAGCTAGATATGGACAGACAGACAGACCGCTAGATACAGACAGACAGACAGACAGTCAGCTAGATACAGACAGACAGTCAGCTAGTGACAGACCGACAATCAGCTAGTGACAGACAGACAGACAGACAGACAGACAGCTAGATTCAGACAGACAGTCAGCTAGAGACAGACAGACAGACAGTCAGTCAGTCAGTCAGTCAGTCAGTCAGTCAGTCAGTCAACTGCATACAGGCAGAAAGACAGACAGTCAACTGCATACGCAGTCAGCTAGAGACAGACAGACAGACAGACAGACAGTCAACTGCATACAGACAGTCAGCTAGAGACAGACAGACAGTCAGCTAGTGACAGACAGACAGACAGCTAGATTCAGACAGACAGTCAGCTAGATACAGACAGACAGTCAACTGCATACAGACAGTCAGCAAGAGACAGATAGACAGAGATAGATACAACAAACATACGGCTAGATATAGACAGGCAGATAGTCAACTGAATACAGATAGACAATCAGCTGAGATGCAGGCAGACAGACAGAGACAGTCAGCTAGATACAGACAGACAGTCAATTGCATACAGTCAGCTAGAGACAGACAGACAGACAGACAGACAGACAGACAGACAGTCAACTGCATACACAGTCAGCTACAGACAGACAGACAGACAGACAGACAGACAGACAGACAGACAGACAGACAGACAGACAACTGCATACAGACAGTCAGCTACAGACAGACAGTCAGCTAGATTCAGACAGACAGACAGACAGACAGACAGACAGACAGACAGACAGACAGACAGACAGACAGACAGACAGACAGACAGACAGACAGACAGACAGACAGACAGACAGACAGACAGACAGACAGACAGACAACTGCATACAGACAGTCAGCTACAGACAGACAGTCAGCTAGATTCAGACAGACAGACAGACAGACAGACAGACAGACAGACAGACAGACAGACAGACAGACAGACAGACAGACAGACAGACAGACAGATTCAGACAGACAGAGACAGTTAGATACAGACAGACTGTCAACTGCATACAGACAGTCAGCTAGAGACAGATAGACAGAGATAGATACAACAAACATACAGCTAGATATAGACAGGCAGATAATCAACTGAATACAGATAGACAGACAATCAGCTAGATGGAGGCAGACAGACAGACAGTCAACTGAATACAGACAATCAGCTAGATACAAACAGGCAGATAGACATATAGATACTGATAGACAGACAGTCAACTGGATACAGATACAGACACAGACAAGATATACAAAATACAAGATATACAAACTGCTAGACAGCTAGCTAGACAGATATATTCATTTTTTCATATTTTTTTTTCATGATAATAAAGGCTATATCTGCTTATTTTTGTACAAATACCAGACTACCTAATTAAAAAAGAATATATATCGTCATGCCTCATCCGTCAAAGCTTTTCTAAAAGTTTTCTGTTAAACTGTATGAATAAAACATACTGTCAATCTATGAAATCATATCCGCTATTTCATAGCTCATAACAGTATGAGTTCACTATCTGTCCACTCACATGAAAGTGTTCAACCCCAGCTCAAATGCTTCCTAGCATGCATCATTTATGTGAAAAAAAGATAATTTCACTTCCTTTTTCATTGAATATTTAAAGCAATCCCTTCAGTAATCTACATATGGTTGAAAATGTAATGTAGATGAACAGACTAAAAGCGATCTAAAAGTCCTTCAGTTAATGTTAAATGTCATTTTCCATCACTTTTCATCCATCTCTTTCTTTCCGACCTTGGCTCAGGGACAGAGATGACCTTGATTACCAGAGCAAGAGCAGACCCCTGCCAAAGCTGCTACACACACACACACACACACACACACACACACACAGCTGAACTCCAGCCCTGTCCTGAGAGCATCAGAGCAGTTCAATAAACTCTATTCTCAGTCCAACTCACCCAACTAAAGTCACACAGACTGTATTTCACAGTGCGCTGTGTTAACTCAAGGTCAGCGAACAAACCCGGCACCAAAGCGTCTGTGATTGTCTGTCACTCAGCTCTGCTTTACAAAGTGCTGACCGGGCCGAGTGAACCTCAAACTGCTGACCGAAAATGGAAAAAAACATGTTTTCCATCTCAACAAGCACTGTACGTCATTTCTGGTCTGTCTAAGGTACTTCAGACATGAAGAACAATCGCTGCTGCAGCTTGTAAACTAACCAGCGCAGGGATTCGACTACTGCGAGTTTTGATCACTCAGAGGAGTAAAGACTCCTGAGATGAGCCAGAACTTAAAAGAGCAAAAAGCCCAATTACGTGAGGAAGTGCATCATGGGAGTGCAGTCTGTGCTTTCAGATGACTGTGCTTTTGGAAACAAAACAGGACCGAAAAAAGGGGCAGAGCATCATGGGGTTTGCGGTGCTTCACAAACACATTCATTAAAAGGGATAAGGCTGGGATTTGCACATGAGTTCTAACAATGCTGCAGGCCACAAAAACCAAAATATTCAGTAGATATTCAAATTATCAGCAAATACAAAACAAAAACCTCAACCAGCAAAAATAATGAACCCTTGTTTAGCCTTAGACCTCATTACAGACATATTTGATGTTAACACACAGATACGTGAAAAACAATATACAATAGTCTTATTGTTTTTGGTTCAATATTTGTTATGAACAAGAGAAAATGAGCTTACATTTGTATTTCTCCTCCAGATGACCCTTACAAAGAGAGAGAAGACCAATCTTCATGGACAGAACTCGGATTTTCCCACTGCGACCCCTGTGGCAAAAAACAAAACAAAACAAAAAACATTGCGGGTAAGAGAAAAAGAGGCAGCAATAAGCACATGACAATACTACACATTTGCCCATTATCGATTTGGGAATACATTTCAGCAGTGTTTAGTTTGTGTAAGACTGCGTCCATATTGGAAGCATCCAAGATCGGAGCTTGAGAGTGTCTGAAAAACACAACACATCAATCAGCTGCGAGCTCCAGGCAAGCCTTCAGCAAAATGTGGGGATTTCTTTGTCTCCCACCTGATTTACAATGGAAATGCACTGACTTGAAAATATTCAAAATAGTGAAACAACTTTAATGTTATTATTTAAACAACTGCATATGCTATGGAAGCTTGTATCTGCCACTGAATTAAAAATAAATAAAAATAAAATTCTGACGTTTTTCTTAGAATTGCTCGTAAGAACTCGTAATTACAAGAAAAAAGTCAGAACTGCAAGATTTCTCAGAAATAATGTCAAAATTGCATGATATAAACTCGGAATTGTGAGAAAAAGTCTGAATTGAGAGATGTAAATGCACAATTGCAAGAAAAAAAAGTCATAATTGCGAGTTTATATCATGCAAGAGGGGAAAATGTCAGAATTGTGAGATGTAAACTCGAAATTCTGTGAAATAAAAGTCAGAATTGTATGATATACAGTATCTCACAAAAGTGAGTACAAGCCTCAAATTTCAGCAATCATTTTAGTATATTTCCTCAAGGGACAATATAGAAATGAAACTTGGATATATTTTAGAGTAGTCAATGTGCAGCTTGTATAGCAGAATAGATTTACTGGGCTCTGAAAATAACTCAACATACAGCCATTATTGTCAAAATAAGTGATAACAGCAGTATGTTGTTTAACCATGCAAAGCCACATGTCCTATTCTTCATGTTTATGTTTCTGTCTGCTCGACAGGACCATACAAAGTTGTGTATTTTGTATTAGAGCAGTTAAAATTTGGTGCTTTAAGTACAATTCTCTCATACTGACCGCTGGATGTTCAACATGGCATCTCATGGCAAAGAACCCTCTGAGGATTTGAGAATTAGAATTGTTGCTCTCCACAAAGATGGCCAAGGCTATTAGAGGTTTAGTAACACCCTGAAACTGAGTTACACTACAGTGGTCAGGGACATACAGAGACTTTCCAAGATGGGTTCCATTCAGAACAGGCCTTGCAAGGGTCGATCAACGAAATTGAGCGCTCGTTCTGTGCGTCAGGTGCAGAACCTGGCTTCAAAAAACACATGCATAAGTGCTGCCAGCATTGCTTTCAAGGTTGCAGTAGTAGAAGGTCTGCTTGTCAGTGCTCAGACCAGACCAAGTCGAGCATCATCCCAGAAGAAAGCCTCATCTGAAGCTGGCTCACAAGAATACCTGCAAACAGTTTGCTGAAGACAACCTGTCCAAGAGCATGAATTACTGGAACCATGTCCTGTGGTCTGATGAGACTATAAGATAAACTTGTTTGGCTCAGATGGTGTCCAGCATGTGTGACGATGCCCTGTTGAGGAGTACCAAGAAAATTGTGTCTTGCTTACAGTCAAGCATGGTGGTGGTAGCATCATGGTCTGGGGCTGCATGAGTGCTGCTGGTTCTGGGGAGCTGCAGTTCATTGAGGGAAACATGGATTTCATTATGTACTGTACATTCTGAAGCAGAACATGATGCCTTCCCTCCAGAAACTAGGCCGAACGGCAGTTTTCCAACATGATAACGACCCCAAACACACCACCAAGATGACAACTGCCTTGCTGAGGAAGCTGAGGGTGAAGGTGATGGGGTGGCCAAGTATGTCTCCAGACCTAAACCCTATTAAGCACCTGTGGGGCATCCTGGAGACGCACCATGTGTCTAATGTCCAGCAGCTCCATGAGGAGTGGAAAAGGATCCCAGCAACAACCTGTGCAGCTCTGGTCAATTCCATGCCCAGGATGATTAAGGCAGTGCCAGACAACAATGGTGCTAACACAAATTATTGACACTTTGGACAAGTTAACTTAGGGTGTACTCACTTTTGTTGTCAGCTATTCTGACAATAATGACTGTATGTTGAGTTATTTTCAGAGGACAGTAAATCTACACTGCTATACAAGCTGCACATTGACTACTCTAAAATATATCCAAGTTTCATTTCTATAGTATTGTTCCTTGAGAAGATATACTAAAATGGTTGCTGAAATGTGAGGGGTGTACTCACTTTTTTGACATACTATATACTTGCAATTGCAGGAAAAAAGTTAAAATATAAACTTGTAATAGTGAGAAAAAGTCAGAATTGTGAGATGTAAACTTGCAGTTGTGCGACAAAGGTAAGAAGACTTTATTTCTTGCAATTGCGAGTTTATATCACACAATTCTGAGGATAAAGTCAGAATTATGGTATAAATTGTTGCAATTACTTTTTTTTTTTTTTATTCAGTGGCAGAAACAGGCTTCCATAATATGCACGATTAGAAACATCAGGAGATGAGTAGACCATAAACATCCTGAACTTATTTTGATGTGGGTGTGATGTTATGTAGATATATAATGAAAAATGAAGTCTTGGCAATCAGCTTATGTTATTTCTAAATCAAAACATGAGTATTCAAATGGATGAGGAAAATAAAATGACTGGAACAGCTGTGCCAAAAATTATCGCAGGTTGTTCCTCGAGTAAAGACGTGTGTCATTAGGCACTAGCTGTGCAGACAGCAGCTGGATTATAATGTGAGTGTTGTTGTGTCATAACATGCCACATGTCTGGTGTAGAGACAGCGTGTAATACATACGTGTCGTAGACGTTGAGCAGCCAGTTGAGACACATGTCCACACACAGCGGGACATTGACCAGGTCTTTGTGTTCCTGCTCCAGTCCGTCATAGACAGACGTCAGGCAGTTGATGACCTCAGGAACCGTCAGCTGCTGCGAGTTCACCGTCAACTTGTGCTGCTGGAACATGGACTGAGCAACACTCAGATCCAGCAGATCCACTGAGACACAGAGACAGACAGAGACAATGTTGATCTTCACTGAAATCAATATCATGTCTAAGACTAATTCACCACGGGTGCCCTTGACAATTTTCCAATGGGGTTTTAGAACAATACTTTTAAATTCATGAGTAAAATAAAGCCTGTGGTAAACAGAACTTGACAATGCTTGGATTTTGCTCTATAACATAAACTGCAAATACTTACTAATTTTAATTTCATTAACGAAAACTATGACGAAAAATGTTTGTTGGCGAGGTTTTTTGCTCATGACTAAAATGAGACAATGACGAGACAACAATAAGATCAACTGGATGAAAAAGTCAGATTCCAGATTTTGAAATAGTTGTAGTTTGGCCAAATATCGTCCCATCCTAACAAACTACATGCACCAATGGAAAGCTTAAAATTACCTTTATGACTGATTTTGTGCACTAAAATGTACATTTGACACAGTATTAAGACTAAGACTAAACTAAAAATGGCTAAAAAAATTACATTAACCCAACGGCCTTCAGATGTTAAAGGCTCTTTATGGAACCATTTAGACAAAAAAGGTTCTTCTATGGCACCGTGAAGCACCTTTATTTTTAACAGTGTAGGTGAGAAAAACAAATATAATATAACATAATATAATATAATATAATATAATATAATATATAAATAAATAAACAAATATGAGTAATTAAAAAGAAAAAGTGTTCTGTGACTTGTCACTGCAATTTTCAGGGCATCATACAAGATCAGAAGTTTCTGCCCCCTCAAATATTCAGGACATATATTAAAAACAAGTAATACAATAATAATTAAAGTAATTAAAACACATTAAAGGGAATATTTATCACCAAGCAATACAGTCATCAACAGCAATATTTTCTTAAATTATTTAAGATAGATGTCATTTGAGTATATCTACAGTTTTAAGCAACGCAAATGCCTCACTTTGTGAATATCTTTTTCAGTCGTAAAGAAATTATATTTTTTGAGACAAATATTTCAGGATTTTTCTGCACATAGTGGACTTATCTAGCGAAACAATCAGTTATTTGCTAAAATCTTTAATAAATCATATACTTTTTAACCTCAAATGCTTGTCTTGTCTAGCTCTGTGCAGTGTTGGGCATCTTACTTTAAAAAAGCAAGGTAGTTATAGTTACTAATAACTGACATTAAATGAGTAGTTCACTTTCAGAACAAAAATTTACAGATAATGAACTCACCCCCTTGTCATCCAAGATGTTCATGTCTTTCTTTCTTCAGTCGTAAGGAAATTATGTTTTTTGAGAAAAACATTTCTGGATTTCTCTCCATATAATGGACTTCTATGGTGCCCCAGAGTTTGAACTTCCAAAATGTAGCTTCAGAGGGCTCTAAACGATCACAGCCAAGGAAAAAAGGGTCTTATCTAGCAAAACGATGAGTTATTTTCTAAAAAAAAAGAAAAAAAAAAGACAATTTATATACTTTTTAACCTCAAATGCTCATCTTGTCTAGCTCTGTGTGTACTCTGTGTAGAGATTAAAAAGTGTATAAATTGTAAATGTTTTTAGAAAATAACCAATTGTTTCGCTAGATAAGACCGACCCTTATTCCTCAGCTGGGATCATTTAGCACCCTTTGAAGCTGCATTTAAACTGCATTTTGGAAGTTCAAACTTGGGAGCGCCATAGAAGTCCATTATCAGGAGAGAAATCCTCAAATGTTTTCCTCAAAAAACATCATTTCTTTACGACTGAAGAAAGAAAGACATCTATCCCTTTAAAAACATACATAAGAAAACAAAATAACAGCCAATCAGAACCCATCTGGTGTTTAATATACAGTTATGTTGAGTAGGCAGAGCTACCAAAATAGAAACTAAGCTACTGGCAAAATGTCTTGTTAGCGGTCACAGCCGGTTAGGCCAAACATCCCGATTAACATGTAAGTTTTATGGCTTGTCACTTGATCGCGTCACGCTCCGTTAGGACACGGTGTCAGCGTCAACCATCAACACTATTCATCTCTGATGGAGCGATGGATGCCATATTCCCTGTTTACACTTTTTAATGAGGCCAATTAACAACTCAAGAAACAAACACACATGCAAATGAAGAGGACGTGAAGCATGTAGGCAGAGGAAGAGATCACGTACACACGCTCCTAACTCATTCTCTTCGTGCTGTTAATTGGGCCTCTCTGAGTTAATTGAGCCGATGGAGTGAGACGATGCAAGCATGCAGCTCTAATCATATAACACACACACACACACACACACACACACACACACTGGTTTACATGTTTTATGGGGACATTCCATAGGCGTAATGGTTTTTATACTGTACAAACCGTACTTTCTATCGCCCTACACCTACCCTACACCTAAACCTAGCCCTCACAGGAGATTGTGCACACTTTTAATTCATCAAAAAAACTCATTGTGCATGATTTATAAGCCTGTTTCCTCATGGGGACCTGAGAAATGTCCCCACAAGGTCAAAATTTACTGGTATTCCTATCCTTGTGGGGACATTTGGTCCCCACAACGTGATGAATACCAGACCACACACACACACACACACACACACACACACACACACACACACACAAACTTACAGCAGAGGGCTTTCTGTAGCCGGCGGATCTTCATAGCCGTCCTGTATGCTGAGAATCGCACATTGTTGAGGTCAGCTAAAGGCAAACAGAAAAGAAAGCACAAGAAAAGTGAGTAACATAAAAGTTTATAACACAAAGACTGTAAACTGAACTGAACTGCCTGTGAACCGAGTCTGAAGCAGAATGTTCAAGGTTTTCTTTTCTTTTTTGTGTATGTGAAAAAGATGTCAGAGTCACGGATGAATTGTTTATTTGAGTCTGTCATTTTTAATGAATTGTGACGCATGCAATCCATAAATAGTGCACTGATGCAATCTACATACACAAACTGAACTTGAGTTATAAACGGCAGCATTTCATTAAATATTTCACAACAACAAGGACATAAAATGCTAAACTTAATGAGTGTTTACAAATATGTTCTTATTCTGGTTAAGTCTAACAAGTCAACAAAATGTAAAGGTCTTCTAACAGGTTGAACTGGGTTCTTGTTAGGAAAAGGTCAAAATATAATCAATACAACAAGATGTTTGTCTTATCAGTCAACGTTAAGTGCTTTGAGTGCTTGTCTTGTGCACACATCAAATTTGCTAGCTAATTTCAAAATCTCACACTAACATGGTTTTGTAGTGTTATTTTTATAGCTATCAGTGCTTTGTTGTTTAACACAAGTAAACACATCATGCAGTTTTTAAATGAAGTTTTTTTTTTTTTTACGAAGGGAAAACAAAATCCAAACCCACATGGCCCTGTTAAAACATAACTGGTTTATCACACCTGAGTTCAGTTTCTCTAGCCACACCCAGGCCTGAATACTGACACACCTGTTCACAATCAAGAAATCACTTAAATAGGACCTGCCTGACAAAGTGAAGTAGACCAAAAGATCCTCAAAAGCTACACATGTTGAGATTCAAAGAAATTCAGGAACAAATGAGAAAGAAAGTAATTGAGTCTGAAAAAGGTTATAAAGCCATTTCTAAAGCTTTGGGACTCCAGCGAACCACAGTCAGAGCCATTATCCACAAATGGCGAAAACATGAAATAGTGGTGAACCTTCCCAGGAGTGGCCGACCGACCAAAATTACCCCAAGAGCGCAGCGACGACTCATCCAAGAGGTCACAAAAGACCCCACAACAACATCTAAAGAACTGCAGGCCTCTCTTGCCTCAGTTAAGGTCAGTGTTCATGACTCCACCATAAGAAAGAGACTGGGCAAAAATGGCTTGCAAGGCAGAGTTCCAAGACGAAAACCGCTGCAGAGCAAAAAGAACATAAAGGCTCGTCTCAGTTTTGCCAGAACACATCTTGAAGATCCCCAAGACTTTTGGGAAAATACTCTGTGGACTGATGAGACAAAATTTGTTAAACAGTTTTTAAACTTTTTGGAAGGTGTGTGTCCCATTACATCTGGCGTAAAAGTAACACAGCATTTCAGAAAAAGAACATCATACCAACAGTAAAATATGGTGGTGGTAGTCTGATGGTCTGAGGCTGTTTTTCTGCTTCTGGACCTGGAAGACTTGCTGTGATAAATGGAACCATGAATTCTGCTGTCTACCAAAAAATCCTGAAGGAAAATGTCCGGCCATCTGTTGGTGACCTCAAGCTGAAGGGAACTTGGGTTCTGCAACAGTACAATGATCCAAAACACACCAGCAAATCCACCTCTGAATGGCTGAAGAAAAACAAAATGAAGACTTTGGAGTGGCCTAGTCAAAGTCCTGACCTGAATCCTACTGAGATGCTGTGGCATGACCTTAAAAAGGCAGTTCATGATCAAAAACCCTCCAATGTGGCTGAATTACAACAATTCTGCCAGGGTGACTGGGCCAAAATTCCTGCACAGTGCTGTAACAGACTCATCGCAAGTTATCGCAAACGCTTGATTGCAGTTGTTGCTGCTAAGGGTGACCCAACCAGTTAAGTTTAGGGGGCAAACACTTTTTCCACACAGGGCCATGTGGGTTTGGATTTTGTTTTCCCTTCATAATACAAAAAAAAAACTTCATTAAAAAACTGCATGTTGTGTTTACTTGTGTTATCTTTGATTAATATTTAAATTTGTTCAATGATCTGAAACATTAGAGTGTGACAAACATGCAAAAAATAAAAAAAAATCAGCAAGGGAGCCAACACTTTTTCACACCACTGTGTGTGTATATATATATATATATATATATATATATATATATATATATATATATATATATATATATATATATACACACACACACATGTATTACATGTATATTTTTCATGTATATTTATATTCAAATAATTCATATTAAATAAAAATATATTTAATTTATAAACATAACATATTTTTCTTAAATATATACATGCATGTGTGTGTATTTATATACACATAATACATACAATAATTATACACAGTACACACATATTATGTACAGGAAAACTTTCATTTTGGGTGCGATTAATCGTTGCCCAGCACTGAAAATACATTTACATTGATCATAGACTTAATATTAAATGTTAATTTCTACATACACTGATATGTCAACATTTAAAGTTTAGTTTAAGTTTTAGCCAATTTATTATGAAAAAACATGAAATAATGCACAATATAATATTTATAAATGAGCAATAAACTAGATTACAAACTGCTGTAATTTTTTAAAATAGTTAAATTAATTCTAAAGTGTGAGGAAATATTTAATTGTTTGTCATTAATTACAAACCTGAACCAAACACTAAACAAAACTGACTCCCATCACATTTTGTTTGCGTCATCTCAGAATAGTTTCTCTTGTGTTTTTTTGTCTCTAGAGACTTCCTGCCTTGCAGAGACGGCAAACACAGACAGTAGGCCCCTGTGGACGGATGCTGTCTGGTATTTATTCAGCTGTGGATTTTGGTGAGACTTGAGCCGCTCTCAGACGTGAATCTCTGCGTGTGTGTGTGCGTGTTTGTGTCACTTACATAGAGAATGATAGAGCTCGGTCATC